>NC_056731.1:1714513182-1714700682 GCF_019279795.1 Protopterus annectens | reverse complement strand
CTTGTTCTAACATAACAAATTTGAAATCAGCAAATTTGGAATAAGTAAGGCTGTGCTTGGCCAGAGCATTCTTTAGATCTTTATTTTTGATAGCTAGATTATGTTCCCTAATCCAATCCACTAAGGGTGCTGTGGTTTTACCCACATAATACGCATGACAACTTGCACAACCCCCTAAATAGACAACATTACTAGAACTGCAATTAAAAACAACTTTTACTTTACCCAGCAAATCTTGGTAGGCAATACTTATTTCTTTTCAGATATAAATATATTTATAACAGTTGCAGTGTCCACCCATAAACATGCCTACTGTGCTACTAGGTGGGGATATCTGACATTTTTTGTCCATCTCACAAAATTGTTTCAGTGTACATGTCTTTTTAAACAAAATTGTGGTATTGCTCCCATTTCATTACAAAGCTCTTGGTTATCTTGTGTTATGGACAAGTTCCTTTTTAGGACATATTGAATATTCTTCATATCTAAAGAAATAGGCAATGGAAATCTTACATTATGATCATCCTGAATGTCTTTTTCTTTAATTACAAGTAGAGTTTTTGCTGGGTAGGGTTAGTGTAAGGGCTGAGGGATATTTTTTGCTACATATGTATGATTATGTGCATTGTTCGTGTGTGTGTCTTGCCTTGTTTGATGATACTGTTAGAGAAAAAATTTTTGGTAAGGTGATCTCTGGTTCGGTTTTGAGAAAACAGGTTAGGGCTGGCACATGGGTATGGTGGACATAGGGGTTTCATTCTGACATTAAAATATGACAGAGATGTTTCATATTTGTCAGTCTTATTGTACATTTCATCATAATGTCGTCTCCATGTTTTTATCACTTTCGTCAGTCTTTTTTATATTACTTTCTGGTCTGATCACACACTGTTTTATCATCAATTATGTTTACAACACCACCAAAGCCTTCAAGTACTTCTATGGCAGCTCTTCGGAAGATCATAATTTGTGTTTACAACATCACCAGACCTTTCAAATACTTCTGTGGCAGGTCTTTGGAATACCTTTGGTACTGATGAGATATAAAATGCAAGTGTAAGAAATCCATACCTAATAACATATACAGTATACAGAATTTGGAGCTTTCTTCATCTAACTACAGCTGCCAAACCCCCCAGTTTTTATCAAGTACTGAACACAACTTAGCATCTGTATTCTTGAGACCATTTTCTCATGTTTAAACAATATGTTATGTTCTCTATTACTCTGTTTAGACCATATTGATCTGTACAGATGTGAATATTGTCTTTCTTCATATCAGTAACACAGTTGTCACCCTTTCTTTTTGCTTTCATTGTTTAATAACACCTAAACTCTTCATTCACTTGAGTTCCTTCTTTATATTACTCTGACAGCTATTGATACTTTACTTGGAGCATGCTTCTTTGATATAGAATCAGGATTTATTTGCATCTGATCTTTTCCTAGAAAACTTCCTAAGCCTGTAAGTTAATCAGCATAGTCTTAAAGGGGTCGGTAAAAAATATACAGTTTTGGAGTAATTGACTGGCTCCAGTGTGTTGACTAGATTAGATAGGAAAACAAGAACGATGCTTCATGCTCACCAAATGATTTATAAAAATCATTGCATACCTAGATTATATATTCCCTGTTCCGAAGGAGGGCTGGGCCTCCTTGAAATTGATTACATGTACAGATCTGTAATCGTGGGACTCCACACATATCTGCTTACCTCGCAAGACCCAAATGTAGTGAAAGTTTTGGAACATGAGGAGAATAAGTCTAAGATGACTTCCCTGCTTAGGCTAGCAGAAGCATATCGGTGTCAACCAGGAATGGAAATCAAACTACAAGTGGATAGAAACCAGGCAGCAGCTGAATGTGCCAAGAAAAACAAAAGAAGGACTATAAGGTGAAGGACTAGATGAGAAGGCAAGAAATGTGGAAAATCCATAAATATAGTCGTAAGTATAGAAAACTCCTGGAACAACCTCATGTTGATCAGAACTGAATGCAGGAATGGTTAAGGAGAGGCGAATTCAAACCAAAAAATGAAAGGATATTGGCAGCCCAAAGTAGTGGACTACGTACACATTGCTTTACAAAGTCCATTGAGCATGTGGGAGAAACAGACAAATGAAGATTTTGTAAAACAGAATTGGAAGCAGTTACAAACCTTGTTACGGGGTGTGACATACTAATGGCAGAAGGACTGTATACTGAAAAGCATAATATTGTGGTAAGACTGTTGCATTGGGGACTGTGTAAAGATTATAATAGTGAATTAGCTGAAAAACATTGGAAACATGAGCCACAAAGTATCATAGAAAATTATGAAGTCTACATCACATGAGATCACCCATTACCAACAATTCAAACGATAGATGCAAGAAAACCAGATATAGTGATCTATGAAAAGAAGACAAAGGTAGCATTGATGATTGAAATTGCTACACCCAGTGACTACAGTGTTTTATGTACAGAGAGATACAGTCATAAAATATCAGGATTTGCAGGCATAAATGAGGGCATTGTGGAAGAAGTATACCCATACAGTCCCAATAGTAGTAGGAGCAATGGATCTTATAAAAAAGAATCCACGGTTGTATTTAAATATGTTACTAATACATGTAACTCCATACAATTACAGAAGGAGTCATTACTGGACACATTGTGAGTGTTGTGAAGAGCACTTCTGGCTGACACCAGAGATTGAAACAATACTAATTTCATGAACTTTAATCATACTTTGACTTAGGAATGGAGTCCATTCCGTCATGCTATTAAAACCCAAAAGATTTGGAAAAATTTAAAAAAGAGAGCATTGCTCTACTATTGATTATCCAAGATGTCACAGACAATGTTGCTTTATGCATATGCACACTTTCTCTTACGCAGTGAATGGGTAGTTGATAAATCAACAAACAAAAAGAGTAGTATTGCTGGAATTGAATTCATCCTCAAGTCTTGGTGAGTACTTTCACGAGGTAGACCCTGTTTTTCACAAAATCTCACCAAGATGACATTGATATATAGATTGTATTTTATATAGCAGATGTCATGGACAGACGTAGGCTAAAAAATTTAAAAAAGATAGCTGGGTGCATAAGGCCCAGGATAAAAAGTGCCCAATCCTGGTAGGCACACTGGTGCCAGGATTGGAAAAAATGACATTGAATCCTCAAGACATGGAAACATTCCTATAATGGGGCTAGGCCAGGCCCAGGGGGAAGATGACAGGCCAAAAAACAGCCATACAGATGATAAAGTGGACTATTCATGATAAAGAAATTATGTATTGTTACTATTATACAAGAATCCCAGAATGTCCAGACAGAAGACATGTGAAAAGACTGAGAGAAAGATTAGAGGAAAGAAAAATATTTCCAGAAGAAAAACGGTCAGAGGCTTCAAATGCAAATTTGTGTTCATTAATACAACAGATCCATGAAAAACGCTATGTAGATCAAGAAACCTTGGGCCATTTGGAAAAACAAGAGACTGAGGAAGTGCGAAAATACCCTTTGAACCAGTAACATTAGTTGATTTGAAGTTTCTCTCTTGGAAGACAATTTGCCTGGTGGCTGTTACATCAGCCAGGTGGATTTCAGAAATGCGAGTACTTTCCTGCAATTCTTCCTATCTGGTATTTCATAATGATGGACTTTCCTTGATCTTAATCAGTCAATAAATCTACCAGTCTTTTCCCCTAGATTTTCAAACAAAGGTGAGTACATTTTACATATGCTGGATGTTCATCGTCAGGTTAGGTTCTATCTTCATATGACCAAGTAAGTCTGAAAGTTTTATCAATTTTTTGTTGCTTTCTTAAAACCTAAACTAGGCAAAGCAAGTTACTAAGGTTATTTTTGTCTACAATAAAAAGGGCTTGTCTTCATTATCAAAGGCTAGGGCTCATTCTATGAGGGCAATGTACACATCAACAGCCTTTTCTAGTAGGCTTCCTATTGATATTTGTGCTGCAGCAACTTGGCCAACACTTCACACTTCTGTATCTCACAACAAACTAGATGTACAGTCCAGATCACGCTCTTTCTTTGGTTTCACCATTCTCAGGAATATCTTTCCTTGTTGCCACCCAGGTACAACACTTTGGGAACCTGTCCAGTGGTTGAATTGGATGAAAATAGACAACATTGGATATGAAAGTTATGTAAATAGCATAACAATCCATGTTGTCTAATTTCGATCCGGTTCAACCTCCGTCCCTCTTGCCCCCTTACAAATTGACACAAACAGGCTTCTGGTGACTGGATAGTTCTCTGGCACACCCTGTCTGTGAGCCGTCCTAACTGAATGTCTTCCAGTCCTACCTTTTTACCTGTATACTAGGATTAGTCTTCAATATAATTGCTATAGATTATTTTACTGAGGCAAACTCAGTCTGAGGTACTAAGGTAGAGTAGAGGGAATTATGGTTAGGGGAGGACTCAGAGCACTGGAACCGAGAAGTTTCACAGTTGTTGTCGAGGTTAGATCCAATCAGATCCATCTACCTGTGGTTGAGCTAGATGAAAATCAGACAACTTGGATCAATTATTATGGTCAGTATATATCTTTTATTTTCTGAAGTAAAAGACGTCTATAACTGTAATTGCTCTCATTATTTGTTAAGTGTAATTCACCACCTTTTTTCCAAAAGTCATCAGCTAGTCACCATCCGTAGCGCTCAACAAATCAGGGACAAATCCAGAAATAATTAGGGACAATCAGGGAAACTTTTAAAGTATTAGTACTATTAACCTGAGACACTGGCAGAATAGGAAAAGTGAATTAATAAAGATTTTCTAAAGTAAAAGAAGTCTGTAGCTGTAACTGTTGTCATTATTTATTGTGTTCCACCACCTTTGCTGAAGGATGTAATGTGAGATCACATGATGTAAGAATTTGGATAAAGTTAAAAAAAAAGAAAGAAAAAAGCTTACTTTTGCTGACATTCTGTAAATGAATGCAATCTGTGGTGTCAGACTACCACTCACATATTTCACATAGCATTTGCCAGCCCACTCCTTCTATATTTTTCTTTATGTTCTTTTTTTTGCATTTGAAAAGAAAAGTCGGGAAACAAATGATTTGGACAATCAGTACACACTTACTTATTACTTTTTGGTTAGTAGCCTGGTCAAATCAGAGAATCAGGGAATCCTCTGGGCTCTGTGGACAGCCAAGCTCAGCAGCACTACTAGAGCTACTGGTACTGTCTGGCTCTCTCTTGCAAGTTGGTGTCATGTTTCTTAGCTGGTGATGTTGCTTGCTGATACATACTTTTCATTTTTTAATGCACAGCAGTAAATAAGTACAACATTATATTATCAGGCAGGTTTAAATCTGCTGCACCTGCCACCAAGCTGACTGAGTGATTGTCAAATTGGTTGGGGTGAGACAGAACAAACAGGTGAGGATGGATTTGATAAGTTGTCAGTCATGCCCCCTCCCCCCCACAGCCATCCAACCTTTTAGGTTGCCTAGTGCTGGATCTGGCTCTGCCTGCAAATGGTACATTTTATTGTATTTATTGCATAAACTTAAAAGAAAATTCAGGACACAGTGTTAAGAAGCCCATTTAGTGGTAGACTGTTATGGTTAGTTACATCTTGTAGTCTCTTGGTATGCACATATGTGTGAGTTAGTTACAACAACAAAAATACTAGGCAGTTAGCATCACATTGTGTAGATGCTGCTAGCTTCAGAAAACATCAGAAAAAGTAATAGGTCTAGATTGTTTCAATTATACCCTGGTGTACAAGAATTCCTTCTTCAGATGTATTCAAGTATGCATGAGTTTAATCCTGTAACTTTGTAAGTTTATTCATTTACTTAAAAACATAGTCCAATAATTCTGAAGTAAAAAAAAAAGAAAGTTACCTCAAGACCAGTCTGTGTAATTGCCTTCTTTTTTTATTGCTTTAGCTGTAAGAGTAAATCAGCTGCCTGTAGCCATCATATCCCCAGAATCACAAGACATCTCACAACCTGATACACTGGTCATCATAAATGGGAGTCGTAAGTACTTTTTAAAATTCATTCTCTTTAACAAAGAGGTCAGATTTCTCTTTTGCTATGAAGATAGTCTCAATTTTTAATTACATTATATGCTGCTTTTGTAGAGACCCACCAATTAGCTGTTCTTTTGTTATTCTGTCCAATTATTATTTTATTATTTCCATTATCTCACCAGGATAGTCTCACTGGGCTAAAAACTTCAGCTGACATATGTGGAGAAAAATCTCTAAAACAACAGCATATAAATATAAAAGAAACATTCAAATGTATAACATGCTAAAAATAGACTAAATACAACATAAATAAAAGGAAAAGTAGTAGCCATTAAACTGAATACTGATGCAGTCATTAACATTTAGTAATGAAATAATACATATATAAATTGCATACAGTTGGAATGTTTTTGTGGAATGGTGGAAATGAGCAAATTAGGAAGAAATTGATATAAGTAGCTGTATAGGTTTGAGGAGTTAGACAAAATGAGAAAAAAAAGGGTAACAGTCAAGGAACCAAATATATAGGCAGGGTGGGAAAGGGACTAAAGAATAAGAAGTGGGAGATAAACTAATGAAATAGCTGCATATCAGACTGTAGCAAAGACACAGAAGCTGTAAAGTAATACATGGAGATAAACATGTATGTGAATAAGGTGAAAAAAGGTGTGAGCTAGAAGTAAAATATGGAGTGATAGTTAAACACCGTTATAGGGGGTTATTCATGTACAGATTGTGTATGCAAGGTAACAGTGTATACCTACCTACATGCCATGCTAGCTGGGACCATTGGCCAAATACACAGCACACCAGCTTTTAAGAAATCTGTTGATCTGGATACATTGGTCTGGTTTAAGAAATGTGTTGATGGTTTCCGAGTCATGCCAGTGTTCTGTATTTGTTTGTCATGTTATTAAGCTGTTATAAAATTGCTACCATTCTCATACTTTTGCAGTCTAACATTCACTTTCTGATCTGTCTTTATGCGGGAATTCAGTGGAATCCTTCGTGCAGGACACAAACTTGGGTGAGGGGTCACACCGGTCTATCTGAGAAGATGTCACTTATGGTGAGATCCTTGAGCTTATGAAACAGAGAGGAGGAGGATGGTCTACTGAAGATCCCTTACCAGATGAATCTGTATTTTTTGGAAGCCTTCAGTTCTGGCTCAGTATTATGATGGGTGGCACCACTCATTGATCCATTTATCAGTCTCATGGCTCAACAGGCTTGGAAGGGCCCTGATGTGGTGGAGCTGATACCTAAGAAACTGGACAGGATTTTAGCAGCTCCAAAGAACAGGAGACACTGGAGCATAAATCTACCAGTGGATGCTGTAGTCAAAGCAGCGGCAACCAAAAAGAAAAGAATTATCTGAGGAAAGTTCCTCTGTCCATCCCCCTTACAGGGAATCTAGGGCATTGGGCAGGTTCAGGAAATAGACTTAATCATCAGCAAACTTTTAGATCACTGAACTACTTGGCTCACATCTTCAGATTCCAGAGAAATTTGACTTCGGAAATCTCCAAATTTCTCTTTGGAATATTACTTGCGGATATTCAGAAGACAGTGGACTCCCAACTGTGTACTCTGCAGTCAAACTATAACTTAGTCATGTGATTGCTTTCTAACGCAGCTGATGGCTCAGTCAAAGTGGCAGGCTCAGGGCTTACTGTAAGATGGCATGACTGGACGCATCTTTGTGATTTTGCGGAAGGCTTTAATATGTCTTTCATCAATGCCCCACATGATTGCTCCACACTTTTTGGACCCAAAGTTGAAGACACTATGACCGGGAGCCAACAGGATGGTAAGACTCTCTGTGCAATGGGCATCCATTTTTTCATTCCCCAAAGATCTTTGTCTAGGAATCAGAGGACTGGGAAAAAGATGTGGTTTTGTAAGTCACAAGGCTCTTACCAGGACTCTCTTGGTGAAAAACATCCTGGTGGCAGAGGTGGAGGAACTTCACCCAAGAGGCAGATCACATAACCAGGGCTATCGTGGTCCCTTTACTGAGGAGCCCTATCAGAATCCTACTGAGGAGCCCTATTAGCATCCCTGAAAGGTTGTTTGACTGCTGCACTCTAGAGGCAGTCAGGGGACACTTATTATTGCACTCTCAAGCCTGGCAAAACATAACAAAAGATTCTTACGTGCTAAAGATAATTTCCAGTGGCTATTCTGTTCCCTTTTCTCTTCCTTCCATGAAAAAATAAATTGTTCTGGAAGTTCTGCCCAGTCAGTGGAAACCAGCAGCAACAGAAATTTCCAAACTGCTGCTAGAAAAAAAGTCATCCAACCGGTCCCCTACCAGTTAGAATCTGGAGTCTACTCAAGGTTCTTTTTAGTACCAAAGAAAATGGGAGACCCCAGACCAATTTTGGATTTCAGTCACCTAAATAGTTTGTAAAACAGACAAAATTCCAGATGATCACAGTTCAGTCCATATTGCCTGTTCTGAAGAAAGATGATCGGATGTGCTCAATATATCTTCAGAATGCCTACTACTGTGAAGATAGCGAAGCAGTCCAGGAGATTCCTGTATTTCTGGCTGGGAGCCAACCACTACAAGTTCAGAGCCCTGTCTTTTGGTCTCACCACAACCCCCAGGGTGTTCACCAAGATAATAGTAATAGTAGTGGCTCATTTTTGTCTTCTAGGGATCCAAGTCTTCCCCTACTTCAATTGGCTCCTGACTGCTGCTTCCAAGCATCAGCTGCTATATCACTTGGGCTTTTTGCTTCAGTTGTTACTGGACCTAGATATAACAGGAAATTTCTCCAAGTATCAGTTGTTACCAACCCAACAGATAGCATTTATTGGATGCCACCTCAACACAACTCTGCAAATTGCAGTCTGCCTCATCACAGGGTTATATCTTTACATCTAATGGTCATGCAGGTGATTGATTATCCCTCTTCTCC
Source organism: Protopterus annectens (assembly GCF_019279795.1). Lineage (NCBI taxonomy): Eukaryota > Metazoa > Chordata > Ceratodontiformes > Protopteridae > Protopterus > Protopterus annectens. The sequence goes on along the minus strand of NC_056731.1, from coordinate 1,714,691,756 downwards.
AGCACAGTTGATTCTGTGTCTTTTAGGCCTAATGGCATCCACAATTCCAATGATTCCACTGGCCTGCTACCATATGAGAGTACTTCACTGGACTCTAGAAGTGCAGTGGTTCCAGAATTTGCACCCATTACATGTGAAGATTTGACTCACAAAGATTTGCAGGCAACACATTACTTGGTGGATCACCTCTCGTTCAATAACTGAAGGGGAGCCTTTTTGCACAGGTCTGCCAATAGCAGTAGCAGCCACGGATGCCTCCCTTCTAAGGTGGTTGGGGCATTTCAAAGGGAGGATGATCTAAGGAATGTGGTCAATCTTAGAGGCTAACCTTCACATCAATGTCTTCGAGATGAGGGTAGTCCTGCTAGCATTCCAGACATTCCAGGTTGTCCTCCCTGAAGGTATAATTTCAAGCAAAGAGGAACCCATTCTTAACCCCTGTGTTGAGGGGTCATGAGAGTCTGGCAGTGGGCATGGTTTTCACACCATTTTCTGATAGCAGTACACATCCATGGGACTTCCAAAGTTCTGGCGGACAAATTGAGCAGGACTATCCTATTGACTCACAAGTGGTCCCTCAATCCAACAGCGGCAACTTTAACTCTTCATCGTTGGGGCCAACCTTGCTGTGACCTATTTGTCTTCTACCTGAACAACAACTGCAACAGTTACTTTGCTGTGATCCCTCCACAGGGTCAATCAGAGAGGAATGCTTTTGTCCACGCTTAGCCCCTAGGTCTCCTTTATGCTTTTCCCCCATTACCACTCATGAACAGATTTGTTCAGAAAGCCAGACAGTGCAAGGCCAAAGTAATCCTCATTGCCCCCTTCTGGCCACAACAAACATGGTTCCCCTTCCTGTGGCCTGTGCAATACATCTCCCTGGGATGCTGGATCAGTATTCAGATTTTCTGTCTCACACATCCAGATTGCCACCTTTGACCAGACCACCATGAGGCTAACCATTTGGTTTCTTCAGTTTTCACCATAGCCAGAGATGCCAGGTTTCCCAATATGGTTATCAATATTATATTAGCTTCTCAGGAGCCTACTACAAATAAAATGTATCACAGCAAATGGAAAATATTTTTTCTATTTGAGCTTTGTCCAAGGGTTTGGACCCATTTTCTTCACCCATTCCCTCTATCTTGAAATTCTTGACTCTTTCACAAAGGCTGCAGTTATTCTACCATCAAAGTTGAAATGGCAGCAATTTCATATTGGCCACAATGACACTTCCATAGCTGTCTTGAAGATCTCAAGAGCATTTTAAAGAGGAATGTTTCTTTTATGTCCTCCCATTAGAGACTTAGTCTCTCAGTGGGATATTAACATCATGCTCCAAGCTCTGACACAACCTCCTTTGTACCTGTGGCCACTGTAGACATAAATATATGGCTTGGAAAACAATTTTTCTTGTGGCTGTCACCTCAGCCAGACAAATTTTAGAATTACAAGCACTCTTGTGCAAACTTCCTTATCTGATTTTCCATAAGGACGGAGTTTCTCTTAGAACAAATGTATCGTTCCTTTCAAATGTGGCATCCAAAACAAACTTGAATCAATCTATAAATTTACCAATATTTTTTCCAGATTCAAAAACAAAGGGGAATACATTTTACACGTGTTAGACGTTCATTGGCAACTCAGATTCTATATTCATTGGAAGAAACAATTCAGGAAATCTGTTCAACTATTTATTGCCATCTCAAAACCAAAACTTAGTAGAGCTGTTGCAAAGGTTACACTCTCACAGTGGTTGTCAGACTGAATTTCCCTTGTCTATAACTGGAAGTGGTTTAGCTTTACAGTCCAAATCAAAGGCTCAATCAACAGGTAGCTGCTTCAATGGCCTTTACAAGGAGACTTCTCATCGATGATATTTGTGCAGCAGCAAATTGGTCCACAGCCCATACCTTTGTGACTCATTATAAAGTGGATGTACAATCTAGATCTCTCTCTTTCTTTGGTTCCACCATACTCAGGAATGACCTTCTTTGACACCACTTAGAAAGACAATTTGTGAATGTCCCATATGTTGAATTGGATGAAAATAGACAGTACTGGATACGAAAGTTATGTACTTTACCATAATGATAGAGCCAAGCTGTCTGATTTTTGACTGGTTGAACCTATCTCTTTCCTGCCTCCTTTCCAATTTGACGTATATGGCTTTGAGATGACTGGATGGTTGCTACTCCACATCCTGTATGTGAACAATCATGTCTGGCTGTTTCCCTGTACTTGATGTGTGATTGTTTTTTTGTTTTTTTTTTTTTTGCTATATTCTAATATTTGGTCATAAATAAGGCTTATCTGTACTGTAGGTAGCAAACTCGATCTGAGGTACTAGGATGGAGTTCAGGGAATTCTGCATAGGGGAAGAGTCAGAGCCGTGGAACCATGAAAGCTTTAAAATCTCTGCTAAGGTCAGATCCATTTGGCTCCAACAACTCATTTGTTGAACCGGACGAAAATTAGACATCATGTATCTATCGTTATAGCAAGTACATAATTGTTATTTTTATAGCATATATTGCATTATAGCTCTGTACAGAGGTCTGACTCTATTTCCTAACAAATGTTACAGTAATATAGATCAAAGATTATAGCATATGATTTATTTATTTATTTATTTGACATTTGGTAACCGGGAAAGTCCAACTGGATAAGAAACCCATTTTCAGTGGAGGTCCGCGGAGAAAAGCTCCAATATAGAAATATAAAAAGATGTGGAAAAAATGACATTTAGCATAAAATTAACAACAAGAGCAAAACAAAAGCCAGTATAAGGGTGAAACCACAAAAGCCATATATGTACATTTATACATGAGAGACATTGCTAGCATAACTAACATGCAGGCATTTTACAAAGAGTGTTAACCATTCTCCCACTAACTATTAACAATAGCAGGTATACGGGTGAAACCAGAAAAGTTGTATACCAACATTTATACATGAGAGACTTTACAAGCATATCAAGCATGCCGGTATTATACAAAGAACATTAACAATTGTAGTTGCGGACATATATTTTACAAAGAAAGTTCAATAGGATATGGCAGATAGTATATTTTCCATGAGAGGCATAGTTATACCATTAACAGAGGCTGTATAGTCGGTAAGGTTATATAAATGTAATATTGGTATATTCACATATAAAATGTTCCAATGGAAAAAGAAAAGAAAAGGCTAGAGTCAGTGATATGTGTTCTAATAATAAGCAGAGAAGGGGAAAAATAAAAGAGTGAAGTTTGAGTTTTGAACAAAGGGTAGTAAATGAATCTGAAAGTAGGAAGATTATTTGAAAGGCATAGTACAACAGGGAGCTATTTGATTAGTAGGAAGGTCAGTTGAAGAGGTACTAAATGTAAAGATAAAGTTGACTAAAGGAGCGGAAATAGGAGAAGGGTATTTGTAGTAAAGTGGGGGGAGTTAGTAGCGATGAAGATTGATGAATAGGTAGGGGGGAGGTTAAGAAAGGAGTACAGGGGGAGTGTAGATGGTTTGTATAAGATGGGGAAGAAGGGTAATATTAATGGAGAAAGGTGTTATAGTTGAGATAAAAGAAAGCAAATTTAGGCTTGAGTGGAGAAAGTGGGAAAAGGGTAGTTGAAGTAGCAAAGGTGAAGGGTAGGGGGAGTTAATGGAGACAGAGGTAGAAAAAGCAGAATTTAAGTGGGAAGTGGATGTAGGAACTAGCTAGGTTTGGAATATGGGCTGTTACATGACTTGAGAAGGAAAGCTTTTAGTCTGAACTTAAATTTCTTGAGGTTTGATATAGTTCTGATATCCAAAGGTAAGTTTAGCAACAGAGTAGAAATATAAACATTGTCCAGCATTTTTGTTTGGTCTGTATAGCGCTAGTAGCTGGTTATCTTCAGAAAGGAGAGGCTTGGTAGGTGTGTAGCTTTGGAGAATTGAATTTAAGGCAGGACAGTTTTCAGGATATAATTTTCTGTGTGACTGGTAGTTGAAGGTGGTTTAGATGATGTGAGAATTCGAGACAGTTAAGTGCAGTAAGAGCAGTGCAGTGGTGTTTGTAATAAGATGCACCTGTTGCAAATTTAGCAATTTTATTGTAGCAGGATTCAAGCTTACTTTTTAATGTATTCTGAAGGTTGGTTAGAATACCATAATAGCACCTTAAAGTGAAGTGGGTAGCAGGTAGGTTGTGGCCAGTGTTGTTTTGTTGGCTATATCCATGAAGTTTTTGTACTGATAGACAATCTCTAGTTTGTAGTGTGTTTTCTTGATAGCATTGTGTATATGTAGGTCAAAGGTAAGTTTGTTGTTTATTGTTACTCCTAATAATTTGGCATTTGCAACCACTTCAAGTTTTGTATTATTTAGCGAAAATATAATTTGAGAGTTTCCTAGGTGTAAAAAGGAGGAGTTTTGTTTTATTGGGATTGAGTAATAGTTGTGCTCATCTGAGGAGGATTCAATAGAGGTGAAGGCAGTTAGGGTTATTTGCCTAAGGTGTGCTATGTTATAATAGAAGGAGATGAGGGGTAGAGTCATTGGCATATTGTATTAAGGAGCTTTGATGGGAGGCAGTGTAAAGGCTGTTTATGAAGGTATTGAAGAGGAGGAGTCTGAGAATGGACCCTTGTGGCACTCGTGTTTTGTTAGTTAAATATTCTGAGAGACAGCCTTGCCATTTTACACATTGTTGGCTGTCAGATAAGTAACTGGTAAACCACTGATGGCAGGGTAGAGAAGGACCTAGAGAAGAAAGTTGCTGTAAGAGTTTGGGGTGTGAGACCGTATCAAAAAGACCTTAGAAAGATCAAGAAGTATGGCTGAAGTTACTTGGCTGGAATCTCTTGCTTTGTTAATTGTGTCCATGAAAGAGATTAGTCTAGTTGTTGTACTATGTGCTACTCTGAATCCGTGTTGGGTGAGTGTAAGTGGTGAATAAGGTGGTCAAGGAGTTTATATGCACATTTTTCTAACAGTTTGGAAAGAGGAGATAGGGTGACAATGGGTCGGTAGTTGGTTAATTCATTAGATTTTCCCTCCTTTGTGTAAAGAGATTAAGATTGATCTTTTCTGAGGGGGGAGGGTGGAATGGGATTCCATGATGCATCTGTTAATGAGAGTACTAACATGGTATGCAATAGCATCAGCAGCAAGTTTCAAGTATAAGGAAGGGAGGTTATCAGCGAAAGGAGAGCAAGGTTTTAATTTGTGTACTAGTTTGCAAGTATAGTTAATTGGTATTGGCTATAGAGAGCGGAATGGAAGTTTAAAGTCTGCTGTTGAAATATTTTGGGGAGAGGGAAGAAATTGTGGTGTGTTTGGAGGTTGTTTGGGGGGGGGTTGAGATTATTTGTGCAGTTAGGACTGATGGGCTTGCTAAGGTATTTGACTTTGCTAGCAATACTTTCTATTACATGGGTGTTAAACATTTCCGCAATTTGGAAAGGAGATTTATCTGTGACTGGAGATGGGTTATACTTGGACCCTGGGGTAAGTAGTGATGCGATGGTCCTTCAAAACTTTTTGGGGTTGTTTTTGTGGTCGGTTAGTTGTTGTGAGAAGAACTGCCTGAGTGAAAGCAAAAAATAATCAGTAAGTAGAAGGCAGCTCAGCTAGGAGCAGAGATTTGTAGAAAGCAGTACAAATAACTTAGGGAAAAACAATCACAAGCTAGGAAAGTTTTCTGCTGCTATTCCTTAAACTCGACTGAAAAAAAACTAAGCAAATATTTGTTTAGAGCATGAGTATGAGAGAAAGAATAGCAGGGATGAGGGTAATACTTCTACAAAACTAACTGAATATAATGGAGCTGAATTAAGTACTAGTATGCAAGATGTCCGTAACAAAAATAGATTTAAATGGGACTAAAACATAAAAGTAAAATAATAACAGAACTGCCGGACTGCTTGATTTAAGGGTGGGGGTGTTAGAAAGAACAAATGAGGGTTATTGCCCTGAGAAACAGAAAAAGCAATACCTCTTACCCAGACATAAGTTACAGGCCAGAAGGAAAAACAGATGGGTAAAGACAGAAATATAAGCGTGTTTTTCTGATGTACAAGGAGCCGCTTTTACATAACAGATTGTAATACAGCTCAGAAGCTAATAATACAACATACATCAATAGGAAATGGGATTTTTAGGAGCTGCAGGAATCTGGTGACTTAGTAAACTTGCGTTGTGTCTGGTACAAAACTTATCCAGTTCAGTTCTGTATGCTCTGCGAGTTATGGTTGCAGGGCAGTTACAAGCCTTATGTACCATCAAGTCAGTGCAAGTTCCATAAAACAAATAGAGAAAAAGCAAACATGGCCGTCGTACATCACCAGAAACAGCGGACGATAGATTGGGTGAAGGCAGGATGAGGAAAAAAAATCTATGATTATAGCAGGTTTAAGGACCATTATCTTCTGAGTTGCATGGTCAGTTAGATGTTCAGCACACCACTGAGTTGTTTTATTAAAGCCTTCTATAAGGTTTTAAACTGTTTGTCTTGGTAAGGGTCACAGTGATAGGATGTCAGGCATGAGTAAAAATGGGCAGGCTGAATTAGATAACTGTGTTAAATACCATATTTAACACAAGATCAACAAAATAGTAATACATTTTATAAAATGTAAGTAGATAAGATTTATCACTTGTAGAGAGAATAATCTGGCACTGTTTTTATTTTCAAAAAGTCTGTCTAGTCTCCAAAAGAACAGTAAACAACTTAGTCAGATATGACATCGAAGATGCCACCACTGGCTCCATGAATTTTGGTGCTCTCCTTTTGTATTTCTAGGTAACTACTGAACGTATTTATTAGTTGTCTCTGTTTTCTATACCGTGGAAGTACATCTCATTGTGAAATTGCATTTTGACTTAAACATCTAGCCATTTTCTTAGTAGAGCAGGCCTTTACTCTTAGCCTATAACCTTGGCATTGGAAGATCCTTTTGTGAACCATATTATTAAACCTGAGTAGTCCCTCAAGTATGTGTTAGATATTTTTATACAAAATAATTTGGTCTCTCCTTACTTATCTGTAATGCAATAAAAAAGATCCCTTCATTTTAGCTTTTTAATTTAGTCATTTTTATAAACTGCCTAGAATACTCCAGAATGCATTTATGCATTTAATGTACACACTTATTTTATATATGTAAAAAAAAAAAAACATATATAAAATGTGTACAGTAAATGCATTCTGGAGTATTCTAGGCAGTTGGTACAGCGGTAGCGTTGTTACCTCACAGCAAGAGGTTCTCCCATTCGATTCTCTGCTTGGCTTGGGAGTGCCTTCTGTGTGGAGTCTGCATGTCCTCCCCGCAGTTGGGTAGCGTTTGAAAGACATGCGTGCGTAAATGGGCGTGCCTTCGTTGAAGGTTGGGCGTCGAGCTGGCACCTTGGCGTTTCGTAAAAATCTACTGCCAATCATTAGCGGACTGGAGTTCCGCTGTGGCGACCCCTTACCGGGAAAAAGCCGAAAGAACAACAACTTATTTTATGTATGTATATGTGCATATATGTATACTTATACTTATGCATGTGCTAGTGGATGCATGCATTTTGTGTTTGAGCCATCTTTAAATACCATTTTCAGAAACATCATTATGTTATGTAAGTTATTTACAACTTTCTGTAAATTATTTTGAATAGCTGCGTAATCCCTCTTTTTTCTTATGTGGTTCACAGTCAGATTAGTAGCTTTTGTTTAAAGTTGATTCTATTGGCATGGAGGTTGTAGCCCTATTTATGAAACAGCTGACTCTGGTATGAGTCTTGGATTAGGTACTAAAGGAACCAAACAAGTAAGGGAAAAGAATGAGCAGTTAATGGTGAGCTTTCCCAGCCAGAGGTGAGGCAAAGGAATTTTCTGCTGCAGGATTGTCCTGTGGTGAATACTAGAAACAGAGACCCAGGAGTACAAATGCTGACTGTGAAAACAGCATTAATGCTACAGAGATGCTACTAGAGACAATGTGCATTCTTTGCATATTCACCCTGCAGGTGCAAACTTGGGAAGTTTGTATGTAAAGAAACATCCATAACAGTTGTGAAAGATGACAAACTAGTGCACATCTTTTGCCTTTCTTTCTCTTGCAGTGAACATGATAACTGAAAGTCAAATTGGCCCTGATAGAAAAGATGACCTCATAAAATGTTGTGCGGTACAATGTTAGGTCTAGTGGAGGAAGAATGAATGGATCATTAGGCCCCATCATGGACCTAAAGGGGTAAATGGCAGAGCCAGTAGGGGCAGAAAAATTATTAGCATTTGTTTGGATTGCCTTTTGAACCAAACTAGACTAGTCAGTCCAAAGAGTGATTCCTGAGGAACTGCAGATATCATTTCCTTTCTTTTTTGTATTTTCATTTCTGTGCTTATGCCTGTAACTGTGCGTTAGTGCAATTCCAAAAGCTATCATTTCATTGTACATCATGTATTTTTTTAAGAATATTCATGTTTTTGTCCATCAAATGGTTCACCTCAGTCAGGTCATTGCATTATACATAAATATGCATAACGTCTCTTGAAGTTTAATTTTCATTCTTACAGAAAACTGTCTGACAAATCAAAACAGGAAATTCTTCTTGTATACATATGTTAGTAAATATTAATTACTTGACTGGTATTTTTGCATTCTAATAAATATCTGTGTAACAGAAATTACATTTTTTGAAGTGATGCATTTGGTCAGTTCTAGTAACTGTCATTTAGGAATAAAGTCAAACTATTATGTTTATCATAGCAACTTTAACCGTTTTTTTTTTTGGGGGGGGGCTCTATACCTGCAGAAAGGGACTCCTACTAAACTGAATGTTTCACAGAAGAAGTACCTTTTAGTGATTAGATGATCATGAATGGACATTTAGTTGAAACTAGTTTTTATGTATATGTGTGGGGTAGCATGACCAAACCCTAAACTCCACACACCCCTTACTACCTAAAATAATCACTTTCCAGATCATCAGTAATTGAAGAAAAGGCAAACACTTGAATTTTTTACATAAAAGCAAGCATTTGGCTCTCTCCTTTGTTTAGCAACTTTAGAACAGGAAGATTTCTGATATTCTGTGTTAGAATTTATCTGATTTATGCATTTGTGTTTCAGAAAAAAAGCTACAGCTCACTTACACATTATGAAAATAGGCACCGTAGTGCCAGACTTAAATAATGTGTTTATTTCAGAGTTTTATGTCGGCAGATTATTTTTAAACAAGATAAAAATGTATTTACCAAGAACTTTTGTCCAACCACCGTAACAGGTACAAGCAAGCAAAATCTGAGGGTAATGTTACTCAGTGCTAGAAGTCTAAACCTCAAAATGCGCTCACTCGAGGCACTCCTTAAAATGGAGAACACTGACATCTGTGCAGTGACAGAGACCTGGTTCAAGGCTCCAGAGAGCTCCTGCATTACCAGGCTATAATTCATATCACACCTTTCGGCCACCTAACCTGGACCGAAACACTGAAGGCGGAGGCGTGTCCATATTCATTAAGGATATCCACACCTCCAGGCTAGTTGCTCAGCATAATGCATCCAAGATTATCCAAGTGCAACTAACTCTGGGCAAGACCGCAATCCAAATTGTAGCTTGCTACAGATCCTCCACCATGCTCTAGGATTCCCACTCCTCATTTCTTGATACACTGGAAAATATTAGGGTACAACCTAACACCCTAATAATGGGCGATTTCAACTAGCCCAGCATTAACTGGGAAAACTACTCATGTACCAACTCTTCTGCTCAAAGTTTTCTGGAATTCAGAAATTCCAATGCCTTGGATCTACTTATCCACACCCCCACCAGGGGCAGCAATATCCAAGACCTGGTCATTACCAACATGGGCAACCGGTGTTCCACACCAGAGGTCAATTCCTCATTGGTCAGATCCGACCACAAGCTAATCACCCTAGACATCCACATCCCACCTCCACCCCCATTAGGGAAACCACCGTAAAAAATTTCTCCAAAAGCCAACTTCACGCTTCTTAAGACAGAAGTGGCAAACTTCACGACACCCATGTTGATGGACAGTAGAGGTACGACTGCTGAATCCTGCACAAATGCACTTTATAAGCACTTACACGAGTGCATGGATTGTGCTATCCCTAACAGAACCAAGATGCTATCCTCCAAAAAAAGGAAGCCAATCTGGTGGTCCCCTGCCATAAACAAACTCTACAACAGAAGAAAGAAACTGTTGCAAAAAAGAGTAAAATCCCATGATTGGAGGAACTCCCTGATCAGCCTCAGTAAGAAGCTGAGATCCCTCATACAATCCTCCAAAGCTAGTTACGAAAGCAAAATCGCCACTGATTCTAAAGGCAACCACAAAGCATTCTATAGCTATGTCAAGAATCTCAATGGCAACACTCAAATCTGCTCTGAGTTACAGCACAATGGCACAAAATATACAAAACCAACTGATATTGCCAACATCCTGGCAGATAGGTTCAGTGCTAACTTTACCCCCATCTCATCCCCTAAAGGGCCCATTGCTATACTGGAAGAATGCAAAGTTGTTGTAATCATGGCTACAGGTAAAAAACACATTCTCCAAAGCCAAGAACACAGCATACATGGGACCTGACAACATCCCAGTCTATGTTCTACATGAACTACAGAACAAACTGGCACCCCACCTAAGTACCATGTTCAGTCATAGCCTCACCTCAGGCTTTGTGCCCACTGAATGGTGCACAGCAACGGTTATCCCATTCCACAAAGGGGGAGCCACCATTGACCGCGGGAAGTACTGCCCCATTAGCCTGACGAGCCTGGTCTGCAAGGCTATGGGACATATCATCATAGAACTTATAATCAATGACATTGGTAATCTCCAAACTCTGGTCCCTACCCAGTTCGGGTTTGTAAAAGGCAGATCATATCTCCTAAACCTGATAGACTTCTTTGAAGCGGTCACCAAAGCTGTAGATGAGGGTAAGGTGGTTCACACAGCCTATCTAGATCTTGCCAAGGCTTTCGACACCATCCCCCACTAAACTAGGTATAAATCCCTATGTCACAAGATGGGTTGCCAACTGGCTCACTAACAGAACCCACACTGTGAAAGTAGCAGACTCCAAATCCAACTTCAGACCAGTGACAAGTGGAGTACCACAGGGTTCAGTCCTGGGTCCTCTCCTGTTTGGTATCTACTTCTCTGAAGTACAGGCTAACACAGAAGGTCTTTGGCTAATGAAGTTCACAGATGACTGCAAACTAGGAGACATAATCAAAGCTCCTAACGATGTGGACATCCTACAAAAGGGCCTCACTGAGACAGATGCCTGGTGTCAAAGCCATGGCCTCAAGCTCAATGCCAAAAAGTGCATTGTCATCCCTTTTGGTAAAACTCTGTACCCATGAACTACCATGTAAAATGAAAAAAAGGCTTCCACCACAACGAAAACTTCACTGAGAAGTTCTGTTACTCATGACTAATTGTTTTTCATTATAGCCTCTTGAAGAAGGTTTTTTAACTGAAAGCGCTTATGCTGTTTGACCTGCAACTTGAACAGCACAATTTGTGCTTTTTATTTCTTCGTTTTATTAAAGCCTACATTTTAACAGAACTTCTCAGTGAACTTTTCGTTGTGGTGGAAGCCTTTTTTTCATTTTACTATTTTTGCCTATTAAGGCTTCCTCTGGAGGTGGTTTTTGGTTTGGTTGTTTGTGTATGAACTACCATGTAGGTGGAAGTCTACTTAACACCGAAAGTGTGATAAGAGACCTTGGGACACAGGTGGACAGTAGACTGCCCTTTGATAATCACATTGCCACAGTAGTCAGGAAATCCTTTTACGTGGCACACCTCATCATAAAAGGTTTCTCATCCAGGAAAAAAGAGGTCATTGTTCCCCTCTACTCGTCACTCATTAGACCCATTATAGAGTACAATGCCCCTTTTGGTATGTACCTCACAAGACATCTACAACTGGAAAGGTTGCAGAAATACCTCACAAAGAGGATTACCAGCCTCAAACAGATGCCCTACATAGACTGTCTCAAAAAACTCCAGCTTTACTCCGTCGCATATCGCCTACTCAGAGGTGATCTCTGCCTAACATACAAAGCTATGTCAAACCCAGAGCTGTTGGACATGCTCCACTTAAAGAAATCCCAATCCCTCCGAGCTACACACTCTAGGGTCCTAAACCTTGTCACCACAATAAACAGAACATGCTGGTGGGATAGATTCCTGTCCCAGAGACTTCCCATACTCTGGAACAAACTACCTATCTATATCAAACAAAGCTCCTCATTAGCACTCTTCAAGAAAAATCTTGATGATTGGATGATAGGAAATTCACCCCGGGGATCATTTCTGTGGCTCTGCTCGACAGGGGCACAGGAAAATAATTTTCTTTGGTGGTGAAAGCCACGGTACCGTTTGGCTAGGCTTATATAGGCCCTAAGGCCAATAGCCTAGCACCTACCTATGAACCTATGAACTTAAATATGTACTTCATCAGAATATTTTTTTAAAAACAGTGCTGTTATATAGACATATAAAAACAATCATGATTAAACAAACTAATAAAATTCATTGTATTTCATTACATTAACTTTTTAAAATACTAGTAATTGAAATTGATTTGATTCATTAATACTCAGAAATGTATCAGCTTCTAAAAGCAACTGCCAATACACTTCTCTATTCATTGTATGAGTACAACAGTCACCACCCCTGTCACTGTTAAGAACTTTTCTAATGTAGAAAATGCAAACTTCTGAGATGGGGCTGCATGTTTAGCAAGTGAATTAAATATTTTTTCTTAATACAGTAATTGTGTTGATATCTATCTTTTAATTTATTCTTTGTCTTTCCCACATTAAAAGCTGGTTAGGACAAACATGTTGCCACATAATTAATTCTCTTAATATTGCAGTTGGATCGTACCTTGGAATTATAAACTTCAGATCCTAAAATAACAAATTTCCCAAAATTAATAAATTGGCAATACTTACACGGACCATTCCGGGACATCCTCGCCTCTTTCTAACCTACATTCTGTATTTTTCTTTTCACAATCTTGGTGATAAGCATTCTTGTGTCCAGAGTACAAAAACGTTACCTCCTTGCAACTTGCATGCATGTCTACCATGTATAGTAAGGCTTAGCTTTCAATGACAACAGCATTGCTAGGTAAGTTATCACACAGGTGGATGCCCCCATTTTTTTATTTTTACAACATTTGGTGACACACATTCAGGCACCTAAACTTTTTCAATAACATCCTATACCACTAATTTGCTCAGTTCCTGTGACACAGCAATATCTCACCAAATATGGTAATTGTATTAATTTTTGCTTTAACAGCAAAACATTAGGTCTTCTTCCATTGTGTACAACATTTTTTGTACAATCAAAGGAATTTCCTTGGGTATATGGTGATTTTATGCTACACTGGTTGCCCAGGAACAGAAGTAACATGACCCTTAAGAAGCTGCTTATTTACACCAGAGTATAATATTACCTACTGTGATAACGGAGAGGTACGTTTGTACCACTTTTGTGTTTTGCATCTACTGGTAGGCACACCAGCCCTTTAAATGAATCTCTTAAGTGACTCACTAACTTTTATATCAGTAGAATTAGGGGCTTATCCACAGAGTATTTCAAATAGACAAACTAAGGCAATATTGGCACAGTGGAACCAGTGCCCAGCATTATAGTGAGTGAATAAAGCCTTTTTAGCTGTTGCAGTAACTGAAACAGTGCATGTGAATTTATTGTGTGGCTGCATCTGAGTTGTCTACATTCACTGCACTTGTTTCCAGAGCAAGCACTTCATGCATATTTTGAGAAAATGAACTATGACCTAGTTTTGCAGATTGTCCCTCCTTTTTGCACTTATAGTACTAGGCATCTTTTAATAAGCTTCCTGGGTAATTTGTGGTATATTATGTGAACCCACGTCTAAAGCAGACTTTTCTATCTATATTTACAGCTTTAGAGCCTTCTTTATGGGTTGCATTACTTATAGTGCAAGAATGAGTTTTATCCTGCTTTCATGCAGGAATAATGGTCTGTATACCTCTCGACGTTCAGATTTTTTGCAGATTGTCCAGCTTTTTTCCTCATATGTCTGGTCTGTTCTTCACAGAATTTGTGTTGTTCCTGCATATGATTGATAATTGAAGTCACTAAATAAAGGCAAGCATTTAAGTTCCAGTCTTCAAATCATTCAGAAAATGCATAATAACACAACGCATTTTATTGTGGCAACTTTCTAAGTTTATAAGAGCAATATTTAAAATGTGTCCTATTTTGCGGTGTCCCCCATAATTTTTGGCTTTGTCCAGATTTTTATGCTAAGGTATGATCACAGTTGCTGCATGCGAATTTTGATTTCTGTTATTGCAGACTTGATTTGTGTTGCAGTAATGATAGCTTTTTGTTAGCTGATCAGATTCCAAAATCAATTATTTTTATACAAAATTAATTTTTTGTATTTTGACTGACTGGTCTTAAATTATACACTGTGTTAGCTTTCAGATCCTCTTGTAACAATGAATTCTTTCATAACTGATGTTTATTGCTCTGTCTTTGCCCACTTTAATGAAATATATAACTTCCAGCCATTACAATCACTTTGATACAAAAAAAGAATACTTTAAGGCATTGAGATCAGCACTGTATGAATCATTTGCTAATGTAGAAAATGTGTTGTTCCTCTTTATCTAGGCAGTAAATAAACAAGATGTTCAACACTGGATCACTGTTGCAGTAGCCTAAGCTATTTGGGTCCTGCCAGATATATGAGAAACTGGACAGCTTTTCAAAGCTTAATGGCATCTTCCACATGCTCCATCCACAAGGAGCTTAAACAGAGCTCCTCACAAAAAGGCATTTAGAATGCAAAAAATTGTCAGAGCTTTCTTGCCTCTGAAGTGTGCTCCCTCTATAGGCTTTGTGGAGCTGACATTTGGCTAATGTTCCTTCAAGGCTGGCCAGATGTGCTGTCCCTAAGGGAAAAACAAACTTCCAGTAAATAATTTTTTGGAATGGGATTTGTATTTCTTTATTAAAACTTATTTAACTTTAGCTAGGAAATGTTATCTTTTGGACTTGTCTTTATGCTTAATGGGATGTTTTCTCAGTTGAGAATTCTTGTATAAAAACTGTGTAAATGATTTTTGACTTTTTTTCTACATTTTTATGTAGAATAATTGTAATTGGGGCAGGATGATGTGGTTTTGGAGACTGTCTTTAAATTTTTGTATCTCATAACTTGACTTTGTTAACTTCTAAGATGTCTGGACATTGATTAACAGCTTAACTTTAGCTCTCCCAGTGTGAAAATTGAAACTGACAAAATGAGTGAAATTCACTTACTGGCTAATAACTACACTGCCTGGATGACAGCAAAGAAGAACTTTAGAAAACCTAAAAGAAAATCAGCCAGAAAAGGTGAAGAGAAATCACTGTTTGGGAAGGATTCTGCAGCTGTTCAGCAAAAAGCAGTTCAGGCTTCAGCTTTGGTTTAAGAGATGGTTTCCAGTAATTTAGAGGAAATAAATGTACACAGAGGTGATTAAAATAAATGAAACATTGAAGGAGTATATCAGCTGAAATAACAAAAGGCAGGAGAAGAGGAAGTAGATTAAACTAGCTCTACAGGTGAACTGATAAAACTGCAAAAATAAGAGGCTGAAGTGAGGAAAAAGCCGGCCAAGTATGAAGCTTTTCAAGAACATCTGTTCAAAAAAAGTAGTAGACTAAGAAGACAGAGCATGCACAGAAAACATGAGATTTTCTTCTATATCAGAAAAACTGGAAGGAATAGACTTATTGATTTTATGAAAGCACAAATAAGCAATTGGATTGGTATTCCAGAACTGGATTTATTAATTAAAAGGGCACATTGAATGTATGCTCCAGACCTGGCCATGAGAAAGCAGCCAAGACCTATATTAGAAAATATGCAATCATACCAGCAGAGGTGATCCTGGCATACTTGTGACAGAAGAGCAAAGTATTACAAATTGGAAACAGCACAGTATTTGTAAAAAAAAATATTATTCTCTGTATACCTGGCAGAAGAGAATCAAATTTATCCCAGAAATAGGGATTGTCTAGAGGTAGGTGTGAGTTTTAAGCTACTGTATCCCTCTGTCTTCAGAGTATTTTTTCTGGGAGGGTCAAAAACATTTTTGATGCAGAACAGGTTAAGGAGGAAATAAAAAGTTTAGCCAACAAAAAGTGAGCCAGCAAGCAGAAGGGGGCTCTTCTCATTCTTCTGACAGTAAAGACATTGCCAGTGAACCATTTTCCAGTGTTCCAAAAGAAAATGCTTGAGAGACAGAAAAAGGCACAGAAGCTGACTAGAAGAATCAGGAGTACCGTAGACTTGAACTAGAGTCTGCTGTTCGGAGATGGAGATGAACAGGAAAAAGGCATCCATCACTGAAATTAGTGACTAATTGGGAGATTGTAAAGGATCAATCACATTTGTGAAATATTGCTTTGCAAAGAAAAATTGGCTTAAAAAAGACAAGACTTTTGTTGACCTTGTTAGACTTGTGGGTAGACTGTGAAGAATATACTCCACTTTGTCATTAATGTTTAGAAGGACACTAAAAATAACTAAGTAAAACAATGTTTGTTCTTATTAGTATTTGTATAAAACATTTCATGATATAACTGCATGCTATATATAGTAAAACAATTTTTGTAGTGTGTAGTTAGGAGTATTTTAAATGTGGGTGGAGTATTTTCAGTGATTGTTGTATGTGTTAAAGATATTAAAGTTGACACGCACTTTGTAGTTGTAAGAAATTCAGGCTTTACATTATAAGAAGAGAAGAAAATCTGGACAAAAGCAAGAGTAATATTAATATGCTGTGATCTTGGGCTGTTGGATTGGGGTGGGGTTGTAAAAGTGTACTGATAATATATGTAGAAATAACATATTTTGTCTTATTTTTTTCATGGGTGAATGCCTAGATTAATGTTGTTGGCTTAAGATATAAACAAGTTTTTTTTTGTAAACAAATAGATTTTGTTTTGATTTGATAGTGTGTGTGTGTGTGTGGGGGGGGGGGGGGTGTGTGGCCAGGATGCTGACTAACAGCAGAATTTCTCAGCTCTGCTACTTTATATATTTCTGACAGGAAATTAATTTACTAAATAATCCTAATGTTTTACAAACAATTATTTAGTTGTTTAAAGTGTTCTCTGGGATTATATAAATTTCTTTTAATTTTCTAATATTTTCCTGTCAGATCTTTATTTGGAAAATCATTCATGTATTCTGTCGGGAAAGGAGTCACTCAGAGATAACACCACAGGACTGTACATTTTAAAAAGGAGCTTCAGCCAGTTCTTACAGATATCCAGGAGTTATCTTTGAAGATATATAAAGTGGGCAGTCAATTAGATAACTTCAAAGAAAAGTGCTCTAAGCAAATGGATCAAATCCAGGAGGATTTACAACAACAGAAGTCTCAAATATCTGGTATTCAGGACTCTTTAAATTACTTTGAAGGGAGACTAAATGAAGATGAAAATAATGTTGAATTTTATTAAAAGTTCTGTTGAACAAAATTGATGACGTAGCGAACAGGTCTCGTAGAAATAATATCTGCATCTTTGGTCTACCAGAAAAAACAGAAGGGAATAACATGGTAAATGTTTTGATATCCTGGCTCCCTAAGAAGCTAGACTTACCTGAAGCAATGTCATTCAGAATTTCACAAAAAAATAATTCCACTTTGAGATGTACAATAGTGAGATATTTTTCTTCACAAGACAAGGGACTAATTCTTAAAACTGCTTGGGCAACATCACCACTCAGAATAGATGGCAAAACAATTTGTTTTGACAATGACTACACTGATCTTCTAAACTTCCGACAGCTTAGAAATCTAACTAAAAAAGCAGTGATAACTGACAAAAAGAAATTCTATATCGAACTACAACAAACTCATCTTAATAATTCAAAACTCTTCTGGTCCTCAATTAATAAACTCCTCTCCCCAGGAACTTCCAAAACACCTTCCCCACTAAATGCAGACCCTGACACCCCACAGCAGACTGCAAATGCTTTTAACTCTTTCTTCACAGAAACTATTCAAACTCTAGCTAAACAACTTAATGCCAACAACTTCTGTCCACCTAGTAACCAAACTAACTCCTCCTTTAAATTTTCACTACAACCAATCTCTACATCGTACATACGCAAACTTCTTCTAAAACTAAAACCATGTACCCCCTCTGCCGATAAGCTCCCATCTCTTTTTCTTCAAAAGGCTGCCAAGGTTATTGCATATCCTATATCTATTCTCATAAATAGGACAATCAAAGAAGGAATCATCCCTGAAATTTGGAATGTCTCTCATATTATCCCACTTCACAAAGGTGGACACTCAACTGACTATGCTAACTATAGGCCCATTGCTCTCCTCTCACCTTTGGCTAAGATCATGGAAAAATGTATCCACCTTCAACTTGTGCAATATCTCTCTCATCACAACATAATAGCAAACTGTCAGCATGGCTTTAGACCACATCACAGTACCACCACTGCCCTGCTTTCTTTTGTAGATACTATTAATCAGAACCGCAACAACAACTTACTCTCTTCTGCCCTCTTCATTGACCTGTCCAAAGCATTCGATATGGTTAACCACCCCTTGTTACTTAATACTCTTGAATCCCTCTCATTCGATATCCCAGCCATTAAATGGTTTAAATCTTACCTCACAGATAGAAAACAAGCTGTTCTCTGGGATAACCACACCTCTTCTCTCTTGCCTGTTTCCATTGGTGTTCCACAAGGCTCTATCCTTGGACCACTTCTCTTCTCCCTCTTCATTAATGATCTTCAAACAATAATCCCTCAAGCAACCTGCATTCAATACGCTTGACTCTACGCTCATCTGCTCAGCATCTTCTACCGCTGAACTTATCTCTCTCACCCAAACAGTGTTCAATACAGTAGAAACATGGTTCTCTAGTCGTTTCCTCTTACTAAATGCAAAGAAAACCAAACTTCTTCTTTTACCCCACATCCAGGACCTCCCCCTTACACTTCTCTATCTCCTCCAACAGCGCCACTGTCATCTCACCTGACACATCAACTAAATTGTTAGGTATTACAATTGACAATAATCTCTCATTTGACCTACACATTAACAACTCCATAAAACTAGTTAACAGAAAGATAGGATCCCTATATCGAATTAGACCTTTTCTTACACCTTCAACTAGAACAAGGATCGCTCACTCCCATCTTATTTCTACTCTTCTATATGCTTCACCTATCTTCACCAATCTCAAAAACAAGCCTTTACAAACTGGCAACCTGCTATAATAACATTGCCCGCTTTGCTACCGGTAACCCCTATAAAACACATCATTGTCTAAACTTAAAACTTTTAGGCTGGCCTGAGTTTCAGAACTATCTGATAATCCATCAACTCTGCATTGCCCACAAAATCTTGTACCAACCTAATAATACCCCAATACTCTCACAACTCATAATCCCCTATAAAAATCTCAACTCTCTCCGCTCCTCCAGTAAACTTCTGACAAGTTCTTAAAATCAAATAATAATGCTGGTGACTCTCTTTTTACCAATGCTGTTGGGACAAAATGGAATTTGTTACCTACTAACATAACAAAGATTACATCATTGCCTCTTTTCAAACAAAATATTAAACTGCATTTCCAAAATCACTGGCTTTGTTCATGTAGTAAACCTGACTAGCTGATTTACTATTACTAACTAAATATAACTATCTCGCTTACTCCTTCATTCACTACTCACTATTTGTCTTACTCTTCATCCCCCACTACTTCTCTACCTGTAATCTGTTTTTTTGCTTTTTCTCCACAGTTAATCCCTATCTTTTCCCTTACTTTCTTTTCACTCTACTTTCCTTACATACTTTCCTTTTTTTACTATATCTAATAAGTTTTTCTTTTTTCTTCCTTCTCTTTCTCAATTTCTACAATGTCATGTAGATAGTATTGTGTGTCATAGGAATTAACTCCTGTAGTAGTACTTTACATTGAAGGGTTTACTAGTTTTTATTTTTTGTTATTGCAAACCCTATTACTAACTCCAATATTATTATTGTTATTGTTATCATTATTTTATTTTGGTTTGATAGATTTTCTATATGTATCTCACTCTGTGGAGCTTTTCTCCCCGGGCCGCTACTGAAAATGGAAATTTCTCCAGCTAGCCTAGCCCGGTCAACAAATGTAAAATAAAATAAAAATACTCAGCAGTTGTCACCTCTAAAAGAAAAAGCTTCCCATCTTTAATCAGAGAGCGTAAGAAAGAGCAAGCCAAAGTTCACCTATTGTTTCCTGCTAGACTGAAATTTTTTCTCCCTGCTGATAATAGATTCTTTGATGCTGCTTTATCATATCTACAGACAAATAAAACATATTAAAATGTGGAAGAAATGAATTGGAACAATACATCCTTAAAGAGACAGGCTGAGAGAACAAGTTGGAATGTTAATGAGAAGAAGAAAGTTGAAAGACATATAATTTAATAACAAGTGTAATTTACTTGATATAAAAATAGTGTTTTATTCTTCATTTTTACTTCTTTCCTTAAAATATATGTACAAGCTGCATACAATTGTTTTCTGTAAAGTAAAGAGATCCAAGAGCTTCTTTGTAAAATGGTTAACTTAAGTTTTTTCATGTTTTATTTTTATAGTATTTACTTATATTTTCAATTGTAATACTATTATTTAATAGACGTAGTAGGATAATCCTAGTCTTTCTTATTAGTTTGTAGGACAACAGATATTTATAGTCTGGGTGTTTCTTGCTTTATTTAAACTAAACTATAGTTATTTTCTTTTGATTTAGGTAGATAAATGAGCCCAGGTAATTATAATACTGATTGACTTTATTCGTTGTGTTATTGTAGAGTTCAATTGCTGGCATTTTAGTGCAAATCCCATTAGAGATGTTTTTCTTTTGTTAGGATGGGTTGCTTGTGACACTTAATTGTTGATGTGAGTTTGGCTGGCATAGGCTGCATGTGAAAGATATTGATAGATTGTTTGAATGTAGTGTGGTGGTATCTTTGGCATGTGGTGGGTCTTTGGTTGTTTTCCTATCCCTAGCTTTCCTGGGTGTTTTTTGGTGTCTATTTGTAGCATTTCTGTGTGTGGGCAGTGGTGGCAATACGTGGTGGCACAGTGAATGAGTGAAGGATTGGCTTTGTAGAGAGACTCAATGGCATTCTGAAAAGCTGGCTGATTTTTACATAGCTAATCGCTTGGGATGCTTGTTTTTGTATGTGGTGGCTGCGTGATTGCAATCTCACTGGAAGTTTAACTGGGAGATTGTTTTTCATTCTGTTCTGTAAGTAAGCTTTACTGTGCTTTAACTGTAGTGTTAAATCTCACTGGAAGTTTAACTGGGAGATTGTTTTTCGTTCTGTAAGTAAGCTTTACTGCGCTTTAACTGTAGTGTTAGAGTGACATGCATGGGAGAAAGTTGGATTTACTGTTATGGAACTTCATTGTAATCTCATTATTTTTCTTTGGAAGTGTTGTGGTGGAAGTGTTTGCCACAGTTAGAGGTGAAGATATACCTATGATCTCTGAGCATCTTCTCTTTCCTTTGGTACATGAACAATGTTAGAACAGTGTTAGAAGCTTGGTGTGTCTGTAACTTGCTTGGCTGCAGCTCTTCAGAAGATATGGAGCTCAGTAATTATAATATGTAAACTGTCTTGTCAGTTCATGTTTCCCACCAAGGTCTCGAGTTATTTAGACTTGCAATTGCAAACAATATATGCTAATGTGCTTTAACTGTCAGTCAAATGATATTGGGTGGGACTAATGGCATATTTAATTCACTGTAATCTGTGTTATAGTTTAAAATGTAATAATTCTATAAAGACATCAAAAAAATTAACAGGAAAATATGAAGGATCAACAGAGATGTTTAATCAGCCAGTAAGAAAGCTTCAGTAATAAACTGTAATTTTGTAGAAATTTGGAAGCTAAGAGGGAAATGGTAATAAAGATCTGCAAAGCTTTAACAATGTTTAAATAAAAAGGAAAAGGAAATAGGGAAATACCAGAACATTTGGGAAATATAATAGACATGACTGTATTAATTCAGGAGGATAAAGACTCTTTGGATTCAGCTTCATATGTCCCCATTTCTAGTTTAAACCTCAGTATGTTTATGTTAATATTAGTTAAGAACATGGTATAGACGATGCCAAAATTGATACATATGAATCTATGTGGTTTTGCAGATGGAAAGCAAATATTTTATAACATTAACAGATGAATGATGATCTACAGGGAAGTACAGTGTAAGAAACACTATTACAGAAATATTGTTGCAGACATAACATTTGATAGAGTTAGCTGGGATTTTTTTGAGCAAAGTTTTTGGGTTCAAAACAAAAATCTAGTGAGGGGTACACATGAGGTGTATGTACACCTTGTGTTAACATTTTAGAATTCAGGGATAGACCAATCTCAGTCCTTTCAAACAGAAACACATAGCACTGTGGAAAGCTTTCTCTATAGTCATGCTACATATGCTGGTAAGACATACTGGGGGAGGGAGTAAATGTGCTAATTAGTCTTGAGGTCTTTCCTGAAACTGCTAGTGAGCTTTAACCTTTTTAAAATGATTATATTAAAAATAAATAACATTAGTAATATAATAATTTTATTCTTGCTTTTTTTAATTGAAATGTATATAAAAATGAACGATTATTTGGTTAAATCTCTCGTTATCTTGAATCACTATTCTTCATTTACACAGATTAATATATGTCTGAGACTGATAACTGTTATTCAGTTAATTAGATTCATAAATCTAAGCCATCTAACATTTGAATAATAAAAAACTTAATGTTAAAAAAATAGAGTTTGTAATGTTACATAGAGAGTGTATAGTCTGATTTTATAAGGAAAGTTTGACTTAGATTATTAAAGCATATATGTATATATATATATATATATATATATATATATATATAAGCATATATGTATATATATATATATATATATATATCGTGTATTTAAGCAAACATTTATACAGACAGATATTACATATAATTAGAATTAGAATTAATAGAGTTGTTTTTAGCTTGGAACATATAGGTTTTTTGTATTAAGATATTAGTTTTAAAATATTTTAGACACTGATTATTTCATAAATATTCTTATAACTAGTAATGAATGGTATATTAAATAAGAACTGATTTTCTATTTTCATATATTGATGCTTAATTTGAGTTTAAAGTAGCAGGGTGGGAGTACTCACAATTTTTGTTGATGGGTAGGAATGTTTGGGTAGCTTGTATATCCAAACTAGGAGTTTTAGACTCCATGTTGGGTTTAAGGGATTTTAAATCTGTATGTTCAACTTTTTGGGAAATAGATTACTTTTCTGGGTGTCTACTACAGTTATTAATATCTGTACTGTTAATAGTTTATATCTTATTGATTACAAGTTCCTCAATATTTAGTTCTTGGTTTGAAAAGTGGTTTAATGTGATTGTCATTATTTTGACGGTGTGAAAACAATTCTAATATATTTCTTAAATCTTCAACTTGTCAACCCTTAAATGCATTTCCATTAACATTAATGGTTTAAATAATGGCTGTAAAAGAGGGAGTTTAAATAGATATTTAAAGCTATTTAATTCCCAGCTTATATTTTACAGGAAACACATTTATTACAGGCAGACATACATAGACTTAACATTAAGACATATTCTGTGTTAATTAGTTCTCATTATAATCAGAAAAAGAGAAGGGTGTTTATATTATGGAGGAATACTTTGCCTATGCCCAAAATATTGATTCATATAATGACAAAAAGGAGTGTTCTGCTCGGTAGCATTAGAAATTAATAGAAGTCTATGTGCCCTTATTAATGTATATTGGATACCAAGAATAGTAATCAGTACTGTTATAAATCAATTGAATTGAACTGTATAGGTTTCAAAGGGTAGTATTATATTAGCAAGAGAGTTTAACTGGATTTTAAAAGAAGATGATACTAATTCCACTAAAAAGAGGAAAATAGCCTCAGCAAAGGAGTTGATAAAGTTCATAGACTTATTTTACATTAAAGACATAAATGATTTTTCAGATTCAGAATCACTTTTCTTCACCCATTTCTCAAACAGACATGGAACCCAAGCTAGAATTGAAGAATATATATTTCTAATGAGTTAATAGATGGACTAAATCAGGTTAAAGTAATAATCAGAACACAATGCCATAACTTTTGAGTTGACATTAAAAAGTGATAATAAAATATCGATTAGATGCATACCTGCATATATAACTAATCTGAAAGACTTTAAATACTTCTTTATAAAACAAATAAAGACTTTTATAGAAACTAATATCTGAGATTTATATATGGGATTCTCTAACGGCAAATATATATGGATGGATTACCTCTTGGTCATCATCATCTTCTTTTGGCTGTTCCCATTAGAGGTCGCCACAGAGGATCATCTGTTTCCATTTCTTCCTGTCCTCTGCATCTTGCTCTGTCACACCAACCACTTGCATATCCTCTCTCACCACATCCATAAACCTTATCTTAGGCCTTCCACTTTTCCTGTTACCTGGTAGCTTCATCCTTAGCATCTGTTTCCCAATATACTCAGCATCCCTCCTCAGCACATGTCCAAACCAATGTAATCTTGCTTCTCTGGCTTCGTCTGCAAACCTTCCAACCTGGGCTGACCCTCTAATATACTTACTCTGGGTCTACTTTATTTTCGCGAAAGCCAAATCGGTCAGATACAACTCATGTGAACCATGACGAGCGAAACGCGAATGAGTCGAACGCACTAAACCGCAAAATTCAAAATCTCGATCTCTCATAGTTGGCCAACCCCACCGCCCGCAACATACTACCTACCGAAACACAGTAAAAAACAACACATACACACACTAACCAAAACCCTACTTCTAACCCTAAAGTAAAGCACCAAAACCTTACTTCTAATCCTACACTAAACCCTACATACACAACTATCTGTGCACTATCCTTAACCCCTCCCTAACCCTAAGGTCAGTAACTACCGCACACTTACCCTACTGAGCTGTACCCAAACAAACTAAATATTCCGCACACATACACTTAACAAAACCCTACACTAAACCTTACATACATTACCTATCTGTGCACTTACCTTTACCCGCACCCTAACCCTAAGGTCCGTAACTATTGCACACTTGCTATTCCGCAGACGGGCCAACTATGCAAATTCGATATTTCCACTTTCGCGGTTTAGTGCGTTCGACGTACTCATGTTTCGCTCGTTATGTGTTGTGCGAATTGTATTCGACTGATTCAGCTTTCGCGGGAATAAAGTAGACCCACTTATTCCTAATCCTGTCCACCATCATCACACCCAGTGCAAATCTTAACATCTTTAACTTTGCCACATCCAGCTCTAACTCCTGCCTTTTTGTCAATGCCACTGTCTCCAACCCGTATAACATAGCTGGTATCACTACCCTCTTGTAGACCTTCCCTTTCACTCTTACTGGTACTTGTCTGTCACAAATCACTCCTGACACTCTTCTCCACCCACTCCATCCTGCCTGTACTCTGTTCTTCACCTCTCTTCCACACTCACCATTACTCTGAACTATCGATCCCAAGTATTTAAACTCATCCGCCTTTGCCACCTCTACTCCTTGCATCCTCACCATTCCTCTATCCTACCTCTCATTCACACACATATATTCTGTCTTAGTCCTGCTGACCTTCATTCCTCTTCTCTCTAGAGCATATCTCCATCTTTCCAGGGTCTCCTCCACATGTTCCCTACTCTCACTACAGATCACAATGTCATCTGCAAACATCATAGTCCACGTGGACTCCTGTCTGATCTCATCTGTCAACCTGTCCATCACCATTGCAAATAAGAAAAGGCTCAGAGCTGATCCTTGATGTAATCCCAACTCCACCTTAAACGCATCCCACCGCAGACCTCACCGCTGTCACACTACCCTCGTACATATCCTGTACCACTCTTATATACTTCTCTGGATGGATTACCTCTTGGTATCTTTAAAAAAAAAACAACGGGAAAAGGAACTAATTGAGCTTCAAGAAAAAATTGGTAAACTTAAACTGGATAATCAAAAGACAAACACTGATAATATAGAAGAAATTAATAGTCTAAATTGCAAATATTTGAAGATGTTAAACCATAAAACTAGATGAATTTGGAATTTTAAAATTATTAATTTTTCTGTTAATCCTAGATCTATGCATAATTTAACAAATAGATTAAAATTCTTAAATAAACCCAACCATATTAAGCATATATGTTTCAATAAGAGCAGGAAAAATCTTACAGAAGATATTTTGAAAAAGTTTAGAAGTCATTTTGATTTAATTAACAAAAATAACTCATTAATGGTTTCACCAGAAGAAATCAAGACATTTATTAGAAAACATATTAATAACAGATTAACTGAAGAACAGATAAAAATAATTGATAAACCTATTACCAGTTCTGAACTTAAAGCTCAAATCAACAAGTTAAAATCTAATAAGGATCCTGGTATCGTACATGAACTCTCTAAAATTAATGCAAAAAGAAGCCTCTACCCTCTTACTTAAAGTCTTTTCAATTGTTAAAGAACTAGTAAATGTTCCTCCATCGTGGAAGTATACTCTTATCTCACCTAACCTAAATGCAGGTAGAGAGCCCACAAAATGCTCCTCTTATAGGCAGATAATCTTGTTAAATACAGATTATACATTATTTATGGCTGTTCATGCTAATAGATTAAAACAGTTTTTACCGTCTATGATTAGCAGTGACCAAACTGGATTTATATTAAATAGAAATTCTTATGATAATATTAAAGGACTGCAATAATAGATTATGTCACTAAAGCAAATGATAAATTAACATTAATAACTTTAGATATTGATAGCGCTTTTGACTGTTAACCAGTATTATCTGTCATTAGTATTGAAAGAAAGTAATTTCTAAAGAAATTTTATGCATCTTATTAATCTTCTGTATGAAAATTCTCCAGCATATGTTAAAATAGGTTCCTATACTTCAGAGTCAGTTAGACTTTTTAAAGGAACTGCGAAGGCTGCCAGCCTAGCTGGATAGAAATTTGTAAATAATTTATGTCATTTGTAAATATTAATATAATCCACAGGCTTGTTTTACAAATGTAAAAATAACTGTGTGTTATGATTGAACTATATGTTGTACTGCGCTTCAAAAATGTAACCACAGTGCATCCTGCTGGAGGAAAGCTGTTAAGTAAGGAATCTTACAACTGTGTTTGATCTCAAGCTCGGATACAGGATGTCTGGACCAGCAACTTATTTCTGTTGTTTTAAGACAGAGATAGTTGCTAGAGTTTACATGTAAAAGTGTATTTTATTGCTGTGCTTTCTGGCCAGGTGCAGCTTACAAAGAAATGTAAATTTTGAGTTTCTGTTAGCCTGGAAACTAGAGGAGAAGTGATAAAAATGATGTAATGTGAAATGACTCAGCAGTACTGGGTGTTATCAATTTAAGGCTTTCTCAGAGAGAAAGATCGAGCATTTTGTATCTTGATGTAGATCTGACAGCAACTCACCAGGCACTTCCTTTGCTCTGTAACAGTGATTTCTTTTAGAGATAGAATATAGCCAGATTAGCCTAGCTGTTTTCTATGTTTATGTCAGACTATCCTACAATATTGTTTTAAAAGTTTCCTGTGATCTCTGAACTCTTGATTAGCTCTGTGTTGAATTGATGAGATTTGTCTTGTGTTTTTATTATTTATTATTACATATTTTTAAACTTTTCAACTATGGCTGTTTTGTATGGAGATAATTTAAGCTCTCAGAGTACATTTCATATATTTGGTGAAACTGTCCAAGCCACTCCAATAGTCTTGCTGTTCAGCACACTTACTATTTGGATAGCAGTGAAATTAGTCACCCTTTGGGAAGGGCCTTATAGTAGCTGATATTAGTGGTTGGTGGCAGTTGGTACTACCGTATAGTTTGGGCAGAAAGGGGGCATAACTGGAAAACCTGTGCTACCCTTCCCCAGGAGTGTGCGTGTGTTTGTACCTAAATCAAATCTTAAAGTGTGTGTATATGTGTGTGTGTGTGTGTGTGTGTGTGTGTGTATACGCATCAGCTACTTGGGCAGGGACACAAAGCACTGGTTGGACAGAGAGGGTGCTGGAGGTTTTAGCTTGACCACTAGGCAGAGATCTGGACCCTATAGCTGTGCCAGTGGGCACTCTTACTGTGGATCTGGAGACAAAGGTAGAAACCAGTCCCAGACTGACAGTGAGCTCTGTGTGCTCTTAAGGGAAATTGTATTTTACTGTGTGTGTACTTGTCATCCCCCCAATGTGCACACCCCTCACTGGTTCTAGTGGTGAGGATTGAGGCTTCTTGATTACTGT
Organism: Protopterus annectens; assembly: GCF_019279795.1. Classification (NCBI taxonomy): domain Eukaryota; kingdom Metazoa; phylum Chordata; order Ceratodontiformes; family Protopteridae; genus Protopterus; species Protopterus annectens. Next base: position 1,714,663,353 of record NC_056731.1, on the reverse strand, counting down.
GCCAGTGCACTGGCATCACAGGAACAAATGAAGGATGACCTCTCTCGCCTTTACTCTTTACTTTAGTCATAGAACTATTTGCTAATTTTATAAGATCAAATCCAAACATTGAAGGTATTCAGGTGGGAAACAGTTCAATACTTAAGATCCAGTTGTTCCAGATGATATTTTATTGACCTTAAATGAATGCAGTAGTTCACTATTAGCTCTTTTTAAAGCAAAGAAAATTTATCAAAAGAAATCTGGTCTCAGTTTTAATAATAGCAAAACTAAAATAGCACCCCTAAATTTTTATACTAAAGATAAAGACAAAACATTTACTAAGTATATAGTTCAGGAGAAAAAAAATAATGTATTTAGGGATAATCATCACTGATAATATTAATGCTGTAATAACTCAACTATAATAATAGTTTAATGTTAATTAATAACCTTATAAGCAACTGGAACAAATATATCTTAACCATGGCAGAGAAGCTTTCCATAATTAAAATGATTATTCTGTCAAAAATATTATGCATTATACAATCACTATCTTTATCACAGCCAAAACATTGTATAAAGCAATTTAATTCTTTAATGCTAAAATTGTTATGGTTTCCTAATAAACCCAGATTAGCTTTAACCCATTAGAGATTGAACTTGTGATGGTATTGGTCTGCCAGATTTAGGGCTATACCCTATATCCTCAGTCTTTAAGACAGTAATTCTCTGTCTAAATGGTCATTCTAGTGCCAAGTGAAAAGACCTCCAAGAAAATTTAGCATTAGAAGCTATTTATTCTGACGATTCGATTTGTGATTCTGTTTCAAATAATGTCTTACTTTGGTTATTAAAACAACATGTTTCAAATAATAATAAAGCAATCAAGTCTTCCTATCTATATGTCATAATGAATACCCTAAGAAATTTAATTTACAATAATCCAATATACAAAGCATGTTTTTTTTTTCTTTTTTCCAATAGCTTATACTCACAATAATATATCCACATTTAATTTACAAATAATGATAACCCTTAAAGAAAATAACTTGATATACTGGTTTCAGTTAATGGACAAAGAAAATTACACATGGTTGATTATATAATAAATACATTTGATTTGGAGAAGATTATGTGGTTGCATATACAGAACTGTAGACAGTTTGTTGAATACAAGATCAATTTAATGCAAAAAATTATAAGAAATGCTGTTCCTAAATTAATTGATTTTTTATACAACAATATAATTGAGAAAGTTGTTTTCTTGAAATTATATAAAGTGGTTAAAAAGAAATGGAATGTAATAGAGATAATTATTGGAATGATTACTCATTGTACACTTGGCAGAAGAGGAGTACATTCATTCTATTATTCAGTGAAAGTCAAGATGCAGGTGTGAGATTCAAACTGACATACCCAACTGACCTCAAGGTATTCTTCCCTGGAGGGACGAAATCCTTTTTGATGAAGTACATTCTGAGGAGGAAATACAAAAGTTTGTCCAACAAAAAGTGAGCTGCGAAACAGAAGGAGATTCTGCTTCTTGTTTGTTTGGTAGTAAAGACCAGAGGGAGCATGTACCTGTGAAACCTTTTCCACTGTTTCAATGGAAATTTTTGGAGAGAGGAAACAGAGCATGAGTGTTGACTAGAAGAATCAAGAGTAAATTAGGAATGAAGTAGAGACAGTATCTGAGAAATGGAAATGAGCACTAATATAACCAGTAACTTAATGTGAGATTACAGTGCAGTAACTATATTTGTGAAATATGACAGAACAAGAAAATCTGGGAATATTGGACTTTTTCAGAATTCATTGGACTTGTGGGGGACATTAAAGTATATGCCCTACTTCATGTCATTATTGTTCAGAAAAGTACTTTGGAGAGGGGAGGAAAAGGAAGAAAGTTTAACTGTAAGTAAAGAAAACATTTTTTCTTAATAATATTTTTGTGGTGTGTGGTTTTCTTTGCATGGTATAAGGTAAAGTTTTCTCAGTTATTTTAAGTGTGATGGGGATTGTAAATAGGTGCTGCTGTTCTTTTTTCCATTGCTTTCTACCCTCTTTGTTTCTTCTTGTTCAGTTTTAAGACATGTAGGCACTGCAGTGGAAAAAGCCTGGTTAAAAGAGCATGTCAAAAGAAAAATTAATGTGATGTTTCTCATTCTTGCATAGTGAATGACTGGATTAAGGATTAAGGGCCTCAGACTGATTTAGTAACAAGTTTTAAGAGAAAGCAAGTAAATGAAAAAGAATATTGAATATTATGAGTTTTTTTTCTAGCAAATGAATGCATGCTTAGTAGCAATTCTGTATCTGGCCCTCATGACTCCATGGAAACAATCTGGTAAAGAAAAATTGACTGTTTGGTTCTCCTGTCTCCATGGAGACAATCTGATGATGAGAAATTGGGTGTCAGGTTCTCATGTCTCCATAAAGACAATCTGGTAAAGAAAAATTGGTTACATTCTGGTGAAGAGTGATTGACTGGGGAAAAAAGAAAAATGAAACTGTTTAGGAGATAATTTTCTGTGAAACCATTCAGCAGTTTTCCCAGCTGGGAGAGCTATAAAGATAATGCAAAACCAGTTAGCATTTAGTAGAACCACAAGCTGCACCATGAGCTGTAGCATGGATAACCTTTCTTTCAGGTTAACTCAAGTCTCTGCATGTGGCTGTCCATTTGAAACATTTGTTCCTATTAGGAGGGTAAAACTTCAGTATTTGAAGATATACATCGTTTTGAGTGTTAGTATTAAGTTAAGAGGTTTTGGACGGTATTGGGATTTTTTTGAGGGCTTTCAATAAAACAAAAAGTTTTGTAAGATGTGACATAAGCTAAAATGGATATGACAGGAAACAGCTATATAAAAGTTCAACCTGCCAAGTAGTGTAAGCATGTAACACAAAAGCTGGAACTAGACATCTAACAAAAAGGTGTTATACATAAAAGGTGGGAATAATAACCTTTAATACAATGATGATTTCTGTAATGTCTTTAAATGTCAGTGGTCTCACAGATAAATGCAAAAAAGAATTGTGAACTCTGTTAAAAATGAAGAGTACAATAAGCTGTGTTACAGGAAGCGCACTTGAAAAGAACTAAACGTGAATTTGATAAAGAAGGATTTTCAGGATGGTTATTCATCAGAATATCTGGAACAAAGGAAAAGTGGAATACTTGTATTAATTGTAACAGGTGCTCCAATAATAGGTTCATAGGTTTATTGGTAGGTACTAGGCTATTGGCCCTAGAACCTATACTAGCCTAACCAAAAAGGTACCCTGGCGTTCGCCACCCAAGAAAAGTATTTTCCTGTACCCCTGTCGAACAGAGCCAAAGAGGTGATCCCTGGGATGAATTTCCTATTTCCCATCCAATCATCACAACTTTTTTTGAAGAGTGCTAATGAGGAGCTTTGTTTGATATAGATAGGTAGTTTGTTCCAGAGTATGGGAAGTCTGCGGAACAGAAATCTATCCCTCCAGCATGTTCTGTTTACTGTGGTGACATGGTTTAGGTCCCTAGAAGTGTATAGCTCGGAGGGATTGGGATTTCTTTAAGTGGAGCATGTCCAACAGCTCTGGGTTTAACATAGCTTTGTATATTAGGCAGAGATCGCCTCTGAGTAGGCAATATGTGACAGAGTAAAGCTGAAGTTTTTTGAGACGGTCTGCATAGGGCATCTGTTAATCCTCTTTGTGAGGTATTTCTGTGGCCTTTCCAGTTGTTGTAGATGTCTTGTGAGGTACATGCCAAAAGGGACATTGTACTCTATAATGAGTCTAATGAGTGACGAGTAGAGGGGAACAATAACCTCTTTTTACCTGGATGAAAAACCTTTTGTGATGAGGTGTGCCATGTAGAAGGATTTCCTGACTACTGTGGCAATGTGATTATCAAAGGAGAGACTACTGTCCACCTGCTTCCCAAGGTCTCTTATCACACTTTTGGTGTTAAGTAGACTACCACCTATGTGGTAGCTCATGGGTACAGAGTTTTTACCCAAAGGGATGACAGTGCACTTTTTGGAATTGAGCTTGAGGCCATGGCTTTGACACCAGGCATCTGTCTCAGTGAGGCCCTTTTGTAGGATGTCCACATCGTTAGGGTTTCAATTATGGCTCCTAGTTTGCAGTCATCTGCGAACTTCATTAGCCAGAGACCTTCTGTGTTAGCCTGTACTTCAGAAAAGTAGATACTAAACAGGAGAAGACCCAGGACTGAACCCTGTGGTACTCCACTTGTCACTGGTCTGAAGTCGGATTTGGGGTCTGCTACTTTCACAGTGTGGGTTCTGTCAGTGAGCTAGTTGGCAACCCATCTTGTGACATAGGGATTTGTACCTAGTTTAGTGAGTTTAGCTATAATTCCAGAGTGGGTGATGGTGTCAGAAGCCTTGGCGAGATCTAGATAGGCTGTGTGAACCACCTTACCTTTGTCTACGGCTTTGGTGACTGCTTCAAAGAAGTCAGTCAGGTTTAGGAGACATGATCTGCCTTTTACAAACCCAAAGTGGGTGGGGTCCAGAGTTTGGAGATTACTAATGTCTTTGTTTATAAATTCCATGATGATACGTTCCATTGCCTTGCAGACCAGGCTCGTTAGATTAATGGGGCGTTAGTTCCCGGGGTCCGTGGTGGCTCCCTCTTTGTGGAGTGGGATAACTGTCGCTGTGCGCCATTCAGTGGGCACAAAGCCTAAGGTGAGGCTATGATTGAACATGGTGCTTAGGTGGGGTGTCAGTTCATTCTTTAGTTCATGTAGAACGCAGCCTAGGATGTTGTCAGGTCCCATGGATGCTGTGTTCTTGGCTTTGGAGAGTGTGACTTTTACCTGTGCAGTCGTGATTACAGGAACTTTGCATTTATCTGGTATAGAGATGGGCCATTTAGGGGGTGGGTGGGGGGGTAAAGTTAGCACTGAACCTATCTGCCAGGATGTTGGCAGTGTCAGTTGGTTCTGTGTGTTTAGTGCCATTGTGCTGTAACTCAGAGCAGATCTGAGTGTTGCCATTGTGATTCTTGACATAGCTATTGAATGCTTTATGGTTGTCTTTAGAGTCAGTGGTGATTTTTGTTTTCATAACTAGTTTTGGAGGATTTTATGAGGGATCTCAGCTTCTTACTGAGACTGACCAGGGAGTTCTTCCAGCCATGGGATTTTACTCTTTTTTTGCCACATTTTCTTTCTTCTGTTGTAGAGTTTATGGCAGGGGACCACCAGATTGGCTTTCTTTTTTTGGAGGATAGTACCTTGGTTCTGTTAGGGATAGCACAATCCATGCACTCATGTAAGTGCTTATAAAATGCATTTGTGTAGGATTCAGCAGTCGTACCTCTATTGTCCATCTACATGGGTGTCGTGAAGTTTGCCACTTCTGTCTTAAGAAGCGTGAAGCTGGCTTTGGAGACATTTTTTACAGTGGTTTCCTTAGTTGATCCAAAGCGTTGGAAGTTATGAATTCCAGAAAACATTGAGAAAAAGAGTTGGTACATGAGTAGTTTTCCCAGTTAATGGTGGGGTAGTTGAAATCGCCCATTATTAGAGTGTTGGGTTGTACCCTAATATTTTCCAGTGTATCAAGAAATGAGGAGTGGGAATCCTGGGGCATGGTGGGGGATCTATAGCAAGTTACAATTTGGATTGCGGTCTTGCCCAGAGTTAGTTGCACTGGGATAATCTCGGATGCATTATGCTGAGCAACTAGCCTGGAGGTGTGGATATCCTTAATGAATATGGACACGCCTCCACCTTTAGTGTTTTGGTCCAGGTTAGTTGGCTGAAAGGTATGGTATGAATTCTAGCCTGGTAATGCAGGGGTGCTCTCTGGAGCCTTGAACCAGGTCTCTGTCACTGCACGGATGTCAATGTTCTCCATTTTAAGGAATGCCTCGAATTAATGCATTTTGAGATTTAGACTTCTAGCATTGAGTAGCATTACCCTCAGATTTAGCCAGTATCCGGAATCCCAAGGGCGACAGGTGCAGGCCATCTCTGGAAGAGCATTGTGGTCTGTCGATCATGTCATCCCAGGCAGACAGATACTGGATCCCCTTAGAATGATACCAGAAGCTTAGCTAATTGTTGAAGTCAATCATTTTGTCCTTGTACTGTGGTATCATTCTGGGTGATGGCAGGATGCTACTCAGGGCTAGGGTCGTACCTGTCTGGGCTACAAGATCGGAGAGCTCCTCCATGTCTCTTTTCATGTAGTCCAGGGAGGTACGTCTCCGGTCATTCACACCAACATGGACAATGACAAAGTTATATTTGTACTTGTGGAGTGACCTGAGTGCGTGCATTATGTGGTGGATCCTGACACCCGACAGGCAGCTGACTTTAAATTTCTCCTTGTTTAGCTTGGTGAGTGGAACATCAGTGTGCTTGACTATAGAGTCACCTATGACTAGAGTGTTGGGTACGTTGTTGTGCCTTATGGTCAGTGGCTGAGTGGCACACTGAGTTTGTGGGCTATGTGTCATTTGGGTTGAGTTGGTGGGTGGAGGTTGCATGCATTTCTGCTTTGCAGGTCTCTGTTGCTTGAGCAGATTGTTATTGAGAGCCTCCGCGAATGTAGGTGTGTGTTTTGTGTTGCTATGTGTTTGTTTTGGTGGTGTAGGTTTTTTTTTTTTTTTAAATATTTTTATTCATTTCCAAAAACAAGAAAACATGAATGCAGGTTATTTATGACAATGAAGTATTTACAAATTATTTAAAAAGGTAGGCTAAAACCTCTAAACAGATAGGTGGTGTAGGTTTTGAGGGACTATGTGATGAGTGTGGTGTGGTGGAAGTGTTTACCTTCTCCTCTGGACTGTCTAGTCCAGTCTTGGGTGAAGAGAGCTTTGCTTCCAGTTTGGCTATATAAGTGCATCTCTCACAGCTTGTAGTGTTGGGTGGTAGGAGGAGAGGGTTGTCTGTATACATGAGGCAATTGCTGCATTGCCCCAAGATGCCCCGATTCATCAGGTAGACAGGAGAAAACACTGGGAACTGATCCTTAGACATGCCTGGATAGGTGCTTCTTTATTAAGTACTAAAACTTTTTTCCCTCTAGACAAGTGAGGAAAATTGAGTGCTGTAGTAATCTGTAGCTTATTTAGTGCTTGCACTGAGTTCTGAACATGTGCCGAGCTCAGAGAAACAGATTTGAGTGCTAAAACTAAAAAACAGGCTAGTTCTAAGGAAAAAATTGAAGAGGAGACTTTATGGCGCCAGGAATAGTTTTAACCCTAGCTAAGCGGCGATGCATAAAGTGTATATTTTTTTTAATATAACAGTAGCAAATGAGCAAACTGATTTAAACAAATTAACCAATAAAAAGCTAAAAACTGAGCCCCGTTCCAGCAGTCTTCGATCAGACAAGTTCTAACTGCACACTTCTGCCACTAGGGTGCAGGGGAACCCTCTCCAAAAAAGTCTGGATTAGTGCTCAAGTTATACAAACAAAGCTAGATTCAGCAGGTCTGAATTTAGTCTATGCTACAGCAAACAAGGCATACCAGTTTCAGAAATAAACAGTTCAAATAAGCAGGCACAATAAGCCTTTAACCAGTAACTCCCAGCTCAGAAGGGCATAATCTACCCTCTCCTCCCACAAGACTGTAGACCACACCTTCTTAATGTAAAATAAGTGGCCCGAAGCCCAAGTGCTTAATCCAGAACTAATACACTCTTAGAATAACAGACACTAAGCCTTCAATCAGCAACTCCCAACTTAGGAGGATGTAAGCTACCTGTCCTGCCACAGCAGAGCAGAACCACAAACCATCTTAATGTAAAACAACTGGTCTGAAGCCCAAGTGCTTCAACCAAAGGCTTAGAATAACAGTTACAGTTTAATTAGGCTACTAACAAGCAATAATAAATGCAGCAGAATAAGTGCAATAAAGTCAGAAGAAACACAAATACAGTAAAAGCAGATGAATAAAGTGCAATTTTTATTATATAACAATAGAAAATGAGCAAACTGATTTAAACAAATTACTCAATTAACCAGTAAAAAACTCAGAACTGAGCCCTGTTCCAGCAGTCTTCAGACAAGTTCTAACTGCACACTCCTGCCACTATGGTGCAGGGGAACCTTCTCCAAAAAAGATGGCCCGGATTAGTGCTCAAGTTTTGCAAACAAAGCTAGAGTCAGCATGCCCAAATCTAGTCTATGCTACAGCAAACAAGGCACACCAATTTCAGAAAGAAACAGTTCAAATAAGCAGGCACAATGCTCCTTTAACCAAAAATTCCCAGCTCAGAAGGGCAGACTCTAACCTCTCCTCCCACAAGAGTGCAGACCACAAACCTTCTTAATGTAAAATAACTGGCCTGAAGCTCAAGTGCTTAAACCAGAACTAAGACACATTTAGAATAACAGACACTGAGCCTTCAATCAGCAATCCTCAATTTAGAAGGATGTAACCTACCTGTCCTTCCACAACAGTGCAGACCACAAACTTTCTTAATGTAAAACAACTGGTGTGAAGCCCAAGTGCTTAAACCGAAAGGCTTAGAATAGCAGTTATAATTTAATCAGGCTACTACCAAGCAGTAATAAATGCAGCAGAATAAATACAATTGAGTACTTTTAAGAAGAGGCAAAAGCAAAATAAAGTGTAATTTTTTTTTTTTTTTTAGTAAAGTGCAAGGAGAGAGGAAGGAGGAGCAGAGCTTAAGAATTTAAGTGGGTTGGCCTTCTCAGATGTTCTCTCTGTATTAAGTAGAGTGAACACCAGACTGGGAGGGGTGTCCAGATCAAATTTACAGTAGGGGCAGGCAACTGCAAAGCCACCAACTATGACAACTCTACAAGAATAGAGTGGGAGGGAGGGGGAAAAACAGTTTCAGGACAGATGAGAAACATAAAACAATGACAGAAAATATGTAAAATAATTCAGTCAGGCAAAATTAAGACAATGCAGAACTCTGAAAGGTTAAAATGCCAATAAAGATAACCAAATCCAAGGTAACAATGGACCAGAAGCCAGCTGGAAGCCTTTTAAAACCAATTTAATATGTGTACAAAACACAAAATAAACACATAAACGCAGACACTTAAAATACAGCGTTTTCGTTTCAAACACTTCATCAGATGTGGTTCTAAGGTAAATTGACAGGTTAAATATCGCGTTTATGTCACGCTATCGAAAGATGAAAATAGCGAACGCTGTTTCATCGAACCTAAAATATCTAAACCACATAATATCGAACATTCAGAACAGCAAATTTTTTCCTTGGAAAAAAATTTGCTATTCTGAAACACATGCACACAACACAAGCACACCTAAAAAGCATCAATCCACACACATACACTTATAATCCTACAACTAACCCTACACTAAACTGTACATACACTACTATCTATCCACTTACCTTAACCCAAACCCTAACGTCCGTCACTGTCGCACACTCACCTAACCCGCGATCTAACCCTAACTCACTTAACCCGCCCCTAACCCTAATTCACCTAACCTGCACCCTAACCCTGACTCACCTAACCTGCACCCTAACTCACCTAACCTGCGCCCTAACCCTAACGACCACACAATCGCACATTTACCTGAACCCGACCCGTAACTTTCCACCACAGCGCTGAAAATAGCAAAGCCACAGAACCGGCCAACCAAATTCTTTCCCTAGGAAAGAATTCGGTGTTTTGCAGCTTAGCTATTTTTAGTGTTCGCTCAAAATGGGTCGATATAAGAACATTCGAAGTTTTAAAACTTCGATGTTCTGATATAGACCCTAAATATCTTGCTAGTGAACAGATTGACCAATAAATACATTCAATAAAATGATTCAATAAAATGACTCATGAATACTCATAAATATTAATGAATAAATAAAAGTTAAAATTGAAACCAATATAGTAGGCACTTTAAAACCTATAAAAAATTGTATAAAACAATTAATTAAAAGATATTACATATTTAATTCAAGTGAGGACCATTTTGAACAGAATTATAACATTAAGTTGAAAGAAGGGAAAGTTAAAAGCTCCATAAGAAATAAATTAAACACCAGTTTAGAAATGAATGTAAAACAATACTTTGACTCCGTCTAGTGGTCAAATTTGAAAATTGCAAGCCTGATACAATGAATACTGTTAGAATTTATTAAAAACATACAAACTTAAAAGCTTTTTATTTTATTTTATAACTTTGCTGCCCTTAATTTTAAAAGGGGTACAGTGGAAGTGCTCTCATTCAAGCCTGGAGGAGAGGTGGCTTGTAATGTTATCTGCTATCAAAGTTCTTTATATTCTATTCTCTCTTCCCATTATCCCCCTCTAGCTTCTTTTTTAATGTTGTTGTGTCTTTCGGCTTTTCCCGGTTAGGGATCGCCACAGCGGTACTCCAGTCTGCTAATGATTGGCAGCTGATTTTTATCTGCCGAGTTGCCCGCCCTGATGCACAACCTTCAACGAAGGCATGCCCATTCACGCATGTCTCCACGCAGAAGACGCTCTAGCTGAGTGTCGAACCGCACAGCGTCTTACTGTGAGGCGACAACGCTACCGCAGCACTACCACTGTGGATGCCAGCTTCTTTTTTAATACCTTCTAAAAAAATGTATAACTAGAATTGACACAGGTTAATGAATGTTTAAAAAGGGCATTAGTTTCCTTTCTGTTCTGTGTGTTGTAATAGTGTTCGTATATCCTCCTTTTTAATTTACATTTGGTTTTACCTACGTAAAAGGAGTGACATATCTCACACAATGCTAAATAAATAAGTCCATTTGATTCAGTTAAAATAGTCATTACTAGTTAAAATCACGTTTCTACTATTTAAATTTATTTCTTCCTTATTGATTACATATCTGCATTGTGAACACAGTCCGCCTTTGTAAGTGCCCAACTTCTTTCTAACATTTACCTGTTTTCTATCATTTTCTAATGCATTTTTCAAGTTTTGAGAATTTTTATACATAAATTTCAGTTCCATGTTGGAAGGTTGGAGTGATAAATACAAACCCATCCTGGGACAACCACTTGCGGACAGCACTAGGAATGACTCCCCTCAAATGGATGAATACAGTAAAGCAATGGTGTTGGAATACAATGCTAGTAGTGCTATAGTAAGGAACATCATTTAGAGGTGAGTGGGAAAATTTTGTTAGTCTCACAGACCTGGAAAAAAATATCCAACTTGGAACTGAAATTTGTGTATAAAAATTCTCAAAACTTGAAAAATGCATTAGAAAATGATAGAAAGGTAAATGTTAGAAAGAAGTTGGGCACTTACAAAGGCGGACGGTGTTCACAATGCAGATATGTAATCAATAAGGAAGAAATAAGTTTAAATAGTAGAAACGTGATTTTAACTAGTAATGACTATTTTAACTGTGAATCAAATGGACTTATTTATTTAGCATTGTGTGAGGTATGTCACTCCTTTTACATAGGTAAAACCAAACATAAATTAAAAAGGAGGATATATGAGCACCATTACGACATACAGAATGGAATGGAAACTAATGCCCTTTTTAAACATTCATTAACCTGTGTCAGTTCTAGTTATACATTTTTTTTGTTTTAGAAGGTATTAAAAAAGAAGCTAGAGGGGTCAATGGGAAGAGAGAATAGAATATAAAGAACTTTGGTGGCAGATAACATTGCAAGCCACCTCTCCTTCAGGCTTGAATGAGAGCACTTCCATTGTACCCCTTTTAAAATTAAGGGCAGCAAAGTTATAAAATAAAATAAAAAGCTTTTAAATGTGTATGCTTTTAATAGATTCTAACAGTATTTATTGTATCAGGCTCGCAATTTTCAAATGTGACCACTAGATAGAGCCAAAGTATTGTTTTACATTCATGTTTAAGCTTGTGTTTAATTTATTTCTTATGGAGCTTTTAACTTTCCCTTCTTTCAACTTAATGTTATAATTCTGTTCAAAATGGTCCTCACTTGAATTAAGTATGTAATAACTTTTAATTAATTGTTTTATACAGGTATTTATAGGTTTTAAAGTGCCTACTGTACTTGTTTCAATTTTAACTTTTATTTATTCATTAATATTTATGTGTATTCATGAGTTATTTTATTGAATCATTTTATTGAATGTTTTTATCGGTCAATCTGTTCACTAGCAAGATATTTAACCTGTCAATTTACCTTAGAACCACATCTGATGAAATGTTTGAAACGAAAACGCTGTATTTTAAGTGTCTGCGCGTATGTGTTTACTTTGTGTTTTGTGCACATATTAGATTGGTTTTAAAAGGCTTCCAGCTGATTTCTGGTCTATTAGTACCTTGGATTTGGTTATTGGTCTTATTTTGGTACCTTAGGCTGTCTTTTCATGCTAGGAAATATACTTATCAATCAGCAATATATTTCCAGATTGTCTGAGAATCACACCAGCCAGAACCCTGGAGTTTCCAACAGCGTATGCAAGAATTTACAAACAGAAGCTGTTTTTACATCAGCAAGCCTTGAAGCAGTCAGAAAACACAAAAGCTGTTAGACCAGTTTTATAAACTCCACCTGACAGAAGAGGAGAAAAAAGATAATAAAGGCAGATTTGTAGAGCTAAGGGGCTACTGACAAGGGAAGATGATTCCACTGGCATGTATTTATATTCCACCTAAAACTGCTGTAATGAAGTTAAAGAAAATTCTGGGAGAAATTATCAGTTTTCAGCAAGGGAGATTGCTAATAGTTGGGTAGTGGAATTTGGTTTGCAGCAGTGAAGATGTGTCTGGGGGGCCCAGAAAGGAAAGTATAAAAAGTAGGGTAGATTTTTGAAGAAATGTTTGAAAATGTTTGAGATGGAAGATATGAATTCAGTAATAGGACTTCAAAGTTAATTTACATATTATTCGCAAAGATATAAAAACTGGGCTAGGCCAGACAGAATTTTCATTTCACAGGAACATGTGCATTTAGTTGAAGGTCTTGATATGTACCCAATAACTATTTCAGATCGCGCGCCAATAATAACTAAAATAAAAACACAGGGTAATGAAATAAAAATTTGCTTTCCCACCTATCTGTTGAAAAGAGAGACATTTAAGGAATGGGTAGTGGGAGATTATTCAGGAGCTGTTCGAGAAGATATAAACTACTTCTGAAAATATAGCTAGGTAGTGGGATAAAATTAAGATGGAGTTTAAAAATATGGTGGAAATAAAAGAAAGGGAGCTATGGTTAAGAAGTAACAAGAATTAATTAGAGGGACTGACAAATGTTAAAGTATTTCAAAATAGGGGGAGTCTCACAGAAGAATAAGAGGATCAACTGCAGAATGCTTAGCAGAAAATAAGGGATTACCTCGATAAAATACACAAGTTTAGAAAGTTGCTGTTAAGAGAATGTTTTTTGATAATAACACTAGAGTTCAAAAACTTTTACCAGAATGACTCAGGCAACAGAAAGTAGAAAGGGCTGTCACCAAGCTTAGGGAGCCCATAACAAGGAAGGTAACAAGAGATCCTGTAGAGGTATTAGAAGTATTTCAGAAATTGTATGAATGTCTGTATAAAGCAGAGAAATATGGAAATCAAGAAAAGATATAAATGGAAATGTTTATGGAAGAATTAAATATGCCAAGGTTAGAGGTAGATGAGGCTCAATTACTAACGGTTAGGATAGGAGGAGATGAGATAAAAATTGTGATGTATAACCAATCTACAGGAAAGTCCCCAGGAATATATGGTATTTCTGTGGAAGTTTGGAAGCTAGGAGGGAAAAAAAACTGATAAAGATCTGTAAGGTTTTGTTTTAACAGTATTTTAAGAGGAGGAGAAGTACCAATATCCTGGAAGAAAGCTGTGGTAGCAGTAATAACCAAAGAGGGTAAAGATCCACTAGACCCAGCTTCATACAGGCCAGTTTCAATACTAAATCTTGATTACAAAGTGTTCATGTCTATAATGGCTAAATGAATGCCAAAAGTAATGCCAAAATTGATAGATATGGTTTTGTGGAGGGAGAGGCAAACATTTGACAACATTTAACAGAATACTGATTATCCAGAGGGAAGCAGAATGTAAAAAAATAGTATTGTTGTTGGTGGGTCTTGATGCAGAGAAAGCATTTAACAGAATACGCTTGGACTTTATGAGCAGGGCAATGGAAGCATTTGCATTTCCTGAAAAAATTCTAAGGTTGATTAGGAGGATATATGAGGGATCGGCTGAGAAAATTAAAATGGGTGGGTTCCTCTCTGATAATTTCTGCTTGAGCAGAGGAACCAGGCATAAGTGTCCTCTTTCCTCTTTGTTATTTGCAATATATTTAGAACCATGGTGCTGCAGTAGTGTTGTCGCCTCACAGCAAGACGTTGTCCAATTCGATTCTCAGCGAGAGCGTCTTCTGTGGAGACATGTGTGAATGGGCGTACCTTCGTTGAAGGTTGTACGTTAGGGCCGGCAACTCAGAATGAAAAAATCAACTGCCAATCATTAGCGGACCGGAGTTCCGCTGTGGCGACCCCTAACCGGGAAAAGCTGAAAGACACAACAACAACAACAAGCAAAGAAAATAAGAGAGTCAGAAATTGAAGGATATAATTGGTATGGTAGTCAAGAAAAGCTGGCTCATTTTGCAGATGATATTATTTTATACCTGACAAAACCAGAACGAGACATTTCAAGGCTGTGGAACATTTTGAGTCCGTTTCAAATCTTTCTGAAAATGAATGAAACCAAAACAAAGGCAATAGCAGTTAATTATGTACCCACTTATGAATTGGTTTAGCAATATCCATATTTATTGGGACATGATAAAATGAACTATTTAAGGAGTATGGATTAAAAATTATTCTGGTGTGGAGCTAAGGATATGTGGGAAGATATTAAATAAAAGATAATACAAAATCTGAGAAAATGGAAGCATTATTTTATGACTATGGATAGTAAGACACAAGCAGTTAAAATGTTTTTAGTCACATTAGTCTTATACATAGGTCAGGCATATTTTTATTATCCAGAGGAGAAGTTGTGTATAGCAATTAATAAAGAGCTGAAGGACTTTATTTGGGAGGGGAAGACTGTAAGAGTCAAGTGGGATGAGCTGATTCTTCCAGTAGAACAGGGTGGAGTGGGATTGCCCAATTTGAAAGGGCATTTCAGAACTGCACAGTTATGGCTCCTACACATAGCACAAGCAAAAAATTGTAATTCAAAGTGGAAAGGGATGATGATGAAAGAAGGGGGAAGTTTAAGAAACAAGGAAAGACTGGGATTTTGGATGCAGGTCTTTAAGGAGAATAACAATAATCATAGAGAGTATTAAATCTATAAAGTAACAGAAAGTATCCTAAGAACTAAGCCAACACAGAAACGAAGAAAGGATATTCTGCCAATAGGGATGACTGTAATTAGTGATACAAATAATAAGGCAAGGGGGGGGGCAGAATTTACTGGAGAAAACTGGCAAAGGAACCAAGGTATTGGGAGTAAATAACTAGAGAATGAAGGGGGATAGAATAGGAAGAAGCCAAGAATTTATTTGGACTGCAGGTTAGAGATTGCCTTCCCTAGCAAGGCTTGATATCAGAGTATAGGCAAAGAGAAAGAAATGGTGGGGGTCCTAAATGAAAGACCAGCACTGGTTGAGTTTTTAGTAGACTCTAGAACAGAAGCTGCCATTAAAAAAGGAACAATTACTAGAGCATATAAAATATTACATGAAAACTATAAGAATCAGTCAGAGCAGGTTAGAAAGGATTGGGAAGAGAGACTGGATAAGCAATTCACAAAGAAACAATGGAAGGATATATGTATGTATGTCTCCTAAATATGCAAAAAAATCTAGAAGATTTAAGATTTTTGCTTGGAAATGTTTACACAAATATTTTTATACCCCCAAGTAGACTCCAGATAATTTTTTGTCAGGTAGATAGTAAATGTTGGAGGTGTGACATGGAAGAAAGAGGTAATCAGGAACATATTTTTCTGGGATTGTGGTGAGTTAGTGTAGATTTCCTGCAGGATTCACTGTCAGAGATGCTGGGTGGGCAGGTTTGTGTGACAAGGGAGTTGATTTTTCTGAGCTATGATACAGAATTGTAATTGCCTAGAGATGACAAGGTCTTGCTGTGTCTAATTATCCTAGCTACCAAAAAAAGCAATTACTAGAAAATCAAAACATAGTAACAGAGATAAAACAACTGGAATTGAGAGTTTTAAAAAAGGTAGGAGCAAACTATATAGGAAAAAATGGGAATTGTAGGAACAATACATACAGGGGAGGAATGAGGTTTAAAAGAATGTAGGACTTAAATGAGCTATGTAATGTTTGCCTGAAAATGATTGGGTAGATTATAAGTGATGTATAATGTTTGCAAGTGGGACCATGTCATTATGGTTTGTGATGTAAAATGTCTGCAACTATGATTGTGTCGGTGTGGTTTGTTTTCATTTATATAAATGTATGATTGTCTACGTTGTAAGTGATGGTTCAATAAATATGTTTCGTGTTTTTGAAAAAGGGGGCAGGAACTGAATAATTTATGGAATGTTGTCTAGGTTATATGATATATAGCAGTATATGTGAAATATAATGTTTGTAAACATGAACTTGTTAATACAGTTTAATTACTTTTATATAAATGTAAATTTGCATGTCTCACAAGTGATAGTTCAATAAAGTTTTTATTTAAAAAGTAAAAGAACAAATGACCAGAGGGATATGTTATGTTGCTGAGTGTCTGGGTGAAGATACCAAAGCACTTGGATAAAATCCAGAAAGAGAAAAGGACTGTACATAGAAGGAATGAACAGCCAAATACTCAGCAGGAGAACCAAGTGCTCTTATATGGTAACACCACTTAGTGCAACACTCGGCCAGTAATCAGTTGCTGTAATACACATCCTGCCTAGACTACCACGGACAACTACTTACTGAGTACAGTGTTGATGTTTAACTGTTACAGAAAGTGAAAAAAATATATGCACACTGCTTCTGCAAAGCCAAAATAATAAATGCATATTTTAAACAAATGACTATATTGTCAGTCACATTTATCCATAGAGATCCTCTGCATCTAATTATAGCCAACTTTGTTGACTGAATCAGCTATCGGAGTATAATAAAATGAAAATAGCAGCAATTGTTCAAAGTAATTTATTTTAATTCTCCCTTCACAGATGTAACCATCACTTTCTTCCAGTGACCCTTTCAGCAGTTTGTCCATGTCTGCACAGGCACTTCACTAACATCAAAATGAAACATTTCCCCCAGGGACCCCATCAGCAGTTTATCCATGTCTGCATAAGTAGTTCACTGTCATCCAAATGAAACCTTTACCCCAATGAACCCTTCAGCCATTTGTCCATGAATGCACACTTATATATGCATACACTCACACACACACACACACACACACACACACACACACACACACACACACACACACACACACACACACACACACACACACTTCAAGTATTTACCTTCTTCCCACAGTCTGGCAGTAGCACATGAAGTGGCTGAAAAAATATACTTCAAAATAAGTAAATAAAAACTTTTTTCATGCTTCCTCTTCCATATTAACTACTTCCTACTTCTTGACTCTGGCTGTGTCAGTCATCTAAGGCAGTCTGAGTCAATAGGAAGGGCTCCTTGCTGCATCATGCAGCATTACAGTGAATCTCTTACTGAATGACACTGCTCAATGCTGCCAGTCAAACCTGATTGTTGATCAAGAAGACTAATGCTGGTCTGTTATCAAAATAGCCCTGTAATTGTAAAAAGATTTTTTTTTGGATCTCCTCAGAGTACAACAGAAAGTCAACTATTATTTTTAATTTAAGAATAATATTTGACTTTCTGAGTTAACAAATGTCTTTTTTACCCTTCTTTTGCTGGGAGTGCTGCAGCACTGTAGTCAGTGCCACGAGCCACATATGGATCATGTACCAATAAAAAATAAGATAAAAATACAGGGTAATGAAGTAAAATGAGACATTGGAGCTTTCCCACCTACGTGTTAAAAAGAGCAAAATTTAAGGAATGGGTAGTGAAAAGTATTTAGAATTATTAAGAAAGTTAGAAATATCTTCAGAAGTTATGGTTAGTGAGTGAGATAAAATGAAAATGGAGTTTCGAAACATGGTAGGAATAAAAGTATGAGATTTGGTTAAGAAGCAGTAGGAATTACTTAGAGGTGCTAACTAAGGTGAAAATATTACAGAATGGAGGAGAATGTCAGAACAAGAAGAGGCACAACTGCAGAGTGCTAAAAAGAGAGTAACTGAGTATCTGGATAATATGCATGAGTTTAGAAAGATTTGTTAGTTTTTTAATAGTAACTCCAGAGCACAGAAGCTTGTAGCATAACAACTCAGTCAACAAAAAATAGAAGGGGTTGTTGCCAAATATAGGGAGTGTATAACAAGAGATATAATCAGAAATCCTGTGGCAGTATTAGGGGTATTTCGGAAATTTTATGAAAATTTGTATAAAACAGAGAAATGTGGAAATCTAGAAAGAATGTAATCAGAAATATTTATGGAAGACTTAATTATGACAAGATTAGTAGTAGATGAAGCTCAACAACTAACAGTTAAGATTGGGGTGATGAGATAAAAATTGTGATGTATAATCAATCTTCAAGAAAGTCTCTAGTAACATATGGTATTCCTCTGGATGTTTGGAGGGAAGAACGTAATAAAGATCTGGAAAATTTTGTTTAATGGTATTTTAGAAGGAGGGGAAACACCAACATCTTTGGAAAAAACTAGGGTGACTGTATTACCTAAGTAGAGAAAAGACTGATCAGACTCAGCTTCATACAGACCCATTTCAGTTTTAAACCATGATTATAAAGTGTTTTAAAGTGGTAGGGCTAGCCACCCCATGGTGTAAACCTTGGCTTGAGATGATGGTCACTGTTAAAGTGACACCCTGGCCCCATGTGCAAAATGGGAAAAATGGGCTGAGAATGGATGGATGGATTATAAAGTGTTTATGTCTCTACTAGCTAAAAGAATGTCAAAAATGTTGCCAAAAGTGATTTATATGAGTCAATGTGGTTTGTGGAGGGGAAGCAAACATTTGACAACAATGCTGATCCAGAGGAAAGCAGAATGCATGAACATACTGCTGCTGTTGGTGGGTATTGATGCAGGGGGAAGCATTTGACAGTGTAAATTGGGATTTTCTGAGTAGGACAATGTAAGCATTTGCATTCCCCGATACAATACTGTGGTTAATTATGAGGATATGTGAAGGACTGGATACAAAAATTAAAGTGGGAGGGTTCCTCTGTGATAAGTTGTGTTTGAACAGAGGAACCAGGCAATGATATCCTCTTTCCCATTGTTATTTGCTCTATATTTAGAGCCACTGGTAAAGAAAATAAAGGACTGAGTAATGGAAGGATATAATTTGTGTGGTAATCAAGAAAAGTTGGCTTTATTGCAGATGATGATATTTTGTACGTGATAAATCTAGAAAAGGAAATTTCGGTATTGTGGAACATTTTGAGACAGTTTCAAGTCTTTTAGGAATATAAAATTAATGAAGTAAAAATGAATGTTATTTATGTAAATTATATACCCACCAACTAATTGGTTCAGCAGTGCCTATATTTATAGGTTCATAGGTTCATACTAGGCTATCTGCCCTAGGGCATTTATAAGCCTAGCCAGAGTGTGTTTGGCTATCGCCACCCATTTTAAATTAATTTTGCTAAGCCCTTTTTCGAGGTTAGTATACTGTACCTCTGTCTAACAGTGACACAGAAGTGATACACGGGGTAAACCTACGATCTCCCATCCACTCATCAAGATTCCTCTTGAAGAGAGTCAATGAGGGACTCTGCCTAACCTGGACTGGGATTTTATTCCAGAGTGAAGGGAGCCTCTGGGTTATGAATCTGTCCCTCCAGCATGTCCTATTTATTCAGTGCTGAGGTTCAAGTCTCTCGAGCGCGTAGCTCGATGGGATTTGGATTTTCTGAGGTGCAGCATGTCCATTAATTCCGGGTTGGACATGGCTTTATCGTCAGGCACAAATCGCCTCTGAGCAGGCGGTATGCCACTGAGTAGAGCTGGAGTTTCTTTAACCGGGCAGCATATGGCATCTGTTTGAGCCCTTTGATCCTCTTGGTGAGGTACTTTTGGGGTCTTTCCAGTTGCTGCAGGTGTCTGGTAAGGTACATCCCAAAAGGGGCATTGTACTCAATTATGGGCCTGGTGAGGGATGAGTAAAGAGGCACGATGACCTCCCTTGATCTAGATGTGAATCCCTTCATGATTAGGTGGGCTATATAAAATGTTTTTCTAACCACTTTGGCCACGTGGTTGTCAAATGAGAGATTGCTATCAACTTGGGTCCCCAGGTCCCTAATTACTTCTTCTGTACTTAACGGATTACCACCTATGTGGTAATTTGTGGGCACTTTGTTTTTGCCAAAGGGGATGACTATACACTTTTTGGCGTTTAGCTTGAGGCCATGGCTCTGGCAACAGTTGTCTGTTTCTATGAGGCCCTTTTGGAGGATGCTTGTGTCGGCTGGAGAGTCGATTATGGCACCCAGTTTGCAGTCATCTGCGAACTTGGTCATCCACAGTCCTTCCGTGTTAGCCTGTACCTCCGAGAAATATATACCGAACAAGAGAGGTCCTAGGACTGAGCCTTGTGGGATGCCACTTGTAACTGGTTTGGAGTCTGACATGGCTCCAGCAATTCTAACCATGTGGGTTCTGTCCTTGAGCCAGTTTGCAACCCATCTAGTGATATAGGGGTTTATATTTAAGCTGGTGAGCTTATCTATAATGCCCGAGTGGGGTATTGTATCGAAGGCTTTTGCGAGGTCCAGGTAGGCTGTGTGGACCACCTTCCCCTCGTCAATGGCCTTGGTGACTGTTTCAAAGAAATTAACCAGGTTTAAGAGGCAGGATCTGCCCTTAACAAAGCCGAACTGGGTAGGATCCAGTGTCTGTAGGTCCCCAATATCTTTATTTATGAGGCCCATGATGATCCTTTCCATAGCTTTGCAGACCAAGCTAGTCAGGCTTATGTGGCGATAGTTTCCAGGATCCGTTGAGGCACCACCTTTTTGGAGAGGGACCACTGTTGCTGTACGCCACTCTTTGGATACATATCCTGTAGTAAGGCTGAGATTGAACAGTAGTTTTATGTTTGGGTTTAGCTCTTCTTGGAGTTCATGTAGGACGCAGCCCGGGACACCATCTGGTCCCATTGATGCTGTGTTTTTTGCTTTGGAGAGGGCAGCTCTTACCTAAGCATCTGAGATGTCAGGGGGGGCAGCACTCTGCTGGGATAGATATTTGCCCTTTTGGTGGAGGGGGGGGAGAAGTTTGCGCTGAACCTGTCAGCTAGGATGTTGGCAATGTCTGTGGGTTCGGTGTATGGGTTCGGTGTATGTTTTGTCATTTTGGACTACTTCTGAGCATATCTGGGAATTCCCACCCAGGTTCCTAACATAACTAAAGAAAGCCTTGTGATTATCCTTAGTGTCCTGTGCAGTTTTTCTCTCGAAGCTGGCCTTAGACGAATTTATGAGTGCCCGTAGTTTTTTGCTAATACTGATCAGAGATGCCTTCCCTTTTTGGGATTTTGCTCTGTCATGTAGTAGCTTCCTCCTTCTATTGTATAGTTTGTTTATGGTTGGGGTCCAACAGACAGGACGTCTGCCTTTGGAGGATTGGGTCTTGGTTTTATTTGGGATTGCATGATCCATGCATTCCTGAAGGTGTTCATAGAATGCGTTTATGAAGGATTCTGCGGTCTGGGCCGTATTTTCCACAGGCCCAGGGGCTTTGAAGGATTCCACCTCGGTTTTGAGGAGTGGGAAATTTGCTTTAGAGAAGTTTTTCACTGTGGTTTTCAGGGCAGGGGGTGGAGTTGGGATGTGAATATCCAGTGAGATTAGTTTATGGTCTGATCTTACCAGTGAGGGATACACTTCTGGTCTGGAGCATAGAGTCCCCATGTTGGTGATGATCAGGTCCAGTATGTTTTCCCCTCTTGTGGGAGTGGTAACAAGTTGTTCCATAGCATTTGACTTTATAAATTCTAGGAACCTTTGGGCTAGGGTGTTGGAGCTAGAGTAATGCTCCCTGTCTATGTTTAGGTAGTTGAAGTCGCTCAATATAATGGTGTTTGGAGAGACCTTCATATTTTCCAGTGTTTTCAGGAAGGCCGAGTGGGGTTCCTGGGTTTGGGAGGGTGGTCTGTAGCAGGCTATAAACTGGAAGGCAGTTTTACCCACTGTTAGTTGCACATGGATAGTCTCTGATGCTTCGTGCTTTGCCACCAACCTGGAGGTGTGGGTATCTCTGATGAATATTGATACTCCCCCTCCTTTTGTGGTTCGGTCCAAGTTTTGGGGCCGAAAAGCATGGTATGAGGTATAACCTGGTAGTGCTGGGGTGCTCTCGGGAGCCTTGAACCAGGTTTCTGTTACTGCACAGATATCGATGTTCTCCATGCTAAGGAGAGTTTGAGTCGTGCATCTTGAAGTTTAGACTTCTGGCGTTGAGTAGCATTACTCTTAGTTTCTTATCCCTTGTGATACCTATGGAGGTGGGTTTGTCTTTTGAGCCTTGCCTAAAAAAGGCACTATGGAGGTAGCAAGAGCCTTTGCCAGTATCCAAAAGCCAAAGGGTGACAGGTGCAAGCCGTCCTTAGCGAAGCATCGTGGCTTGTCGAACATGTCATCCCAGGCTGACAGGCATTGGATCCCCTTTGAATGACACCAATACTTAAGCCAATTGTTGAAATTGATCATCTTGTCTTCATATTGTGGCATCATTCTTGGTGAGGGTAAGATGCTACTCAAGGTCAGGGTCATACCGGCCTGGGCTACATGCTCAGAGAGCTCCTCTATGTCTCTTTTCATGTAGTCCAGGAGGTACATCTCAGGTCATTCACACCAGCATGGACAATGACTGAGTCATATTTGTACTTGCCTTGGAGTGACCTGAGTGCTTGTGTTATGTGGCGGATCCTAGCGCCCGACAGGCAGCTCACCGTGACCTTCTCCTTGTTCAGCCTGGTGAGCGGGACGTCAGTGTGCCTGACGATAGAGTCACCTCTTACAAGTGTATCAGGTGTGTTGTTTAGCCTTAAGGGCTGTGACTGTTCGGCACACTGGCTTTGTGAGCTATGTGTTGCACATGTTTTGTTTTGGGGTAGCGGTTGCTTGGGTGTCTGCTTTGGAGGTCTCTGCTTCTTAGGCAGATTTTTATTTAGAGCCTCCGAGTATGTTTTTTGTGTGTTTATGTGTTTGGTTTGTTGTCGTGGTAGGTCTATGTGAGACTGGAATTGTAGTGTGTGTGGTTTCCTTCTCCTCCTGACTGGTTTCGCCAGTACTGAGTTGAGAGAGCTTAGACTCCAGTATGGCTATATGGTTGCATCTCTCACATGTGTTGGAATTTGTTGGGAGGAGGAGAGGGTTGTCTGTGTACATGAGGCAGTTGTAACATTGCCTCAAGATTCCCAGATTCACCAGCATTATTATGGGCATAATAATATGAAGTATTTAGTAATATTAATTAAAAAGGCTTATTTTCTGACAGCTAAGGATATGATGGAAAAGACTTAGCAAAAAATAATATAAAAACTTAGAAACTGGAAGCTCTTGTTATAGATGTGGATAGTAAGATACAAACAATGAAAATGTTTTTAGTCCCTTTAATTTTATGTATGCGTCTGGTATATGTTTATCAACCAGAAGAGAAATTGTGGGCAATAATTAATAACGAGTTCAAAGGTTCATAGATGTGTACTAGGCTAATGGCCCTGCGGCCTTTACAACCCTAGCATAATGTCACCTGACCTTAGTTCCCAGTGCCTCTGTCGAGTAGAGCCACTACTGTTATCCCCGGGGTGAATTTTCTGTTTCCCATCCACTCATCAAGATTTCTCTTGAAGAGGGTCAGTGAGGTGCTCTGCTTGACATGTATGGGAAGTCTGTTTCATACCGTGGGCAGTCTCTGCATTATGAACCTGTCCCTCCAGCATGTTCTGTTAATTGTGGTAATGAGGTTGATGTCTCTGGAGCATGTGGTGCGGAGGGATTGAGATTTCTTTAGATGTAGCATTTCTAACAGAGCTGGGTCAGACAGGGCTTTGTAAGTCAAGCAGAGATTGCCTCTAAGTAAGCGATATGAGACAGAGAATAGTTGGGTTTTTTTGAGTCTGTCCAGCTAGGACAAGTGTTTAAGGCCTAGGATCCTCTTTGTGAGGTACTTTTGCGGCCTTTCCAGTTGTTGCAGGTGTCTAGTGAGGTACATGCCAAATGGGGCATTGTACTCGATGACTGGCCTAATGAGGGAAGAGTAGAGGGAGACAATGACCTCTTTCTAACTGGATGCAAAACCCTTAGTAATGAGATGTGCCACATAGGACTTTCTGACCACAGTGGCAATGTGGTGATCAAAAGAGAGGTTGCTGTCGACCTGTGTTCCCAGATCTCTTATAACATCTTCTGTGTTCAGTGGACTACCATCAATGTGGTAATTCATGGGAACCGGGTTTTTCCCAAAGGGGATGGCGACACATTTTTTGGCATTGAGCTTAAGGCCATAGTTCTGGCACCAGTCATTGGTCACAGTGAGGCCATTCTGTAGGATGCCAACATCACTTGGGGAGTTAATAATAGCTCCCAACTTGCAGACGTCTGTGAACTTTGTCAGCCAGAGTCCCTTTGTTTTGGCCTGGACTTCAGAGAAGTAGATTCCAAACAGGAGAGGACCCAGGATGGAGTCCTGTGGGACTCCACTCGTGACTAATCGGCAGTCTGACTTGGAGTCAGCTACTTTTACATTGTGGTTTCTATCTGTGAGCCAATTTTCAACCCACCTAGTGATATAGGGGTTGATGCCAAGCTTAGTGAGTTTTTCTATGATTCCCGAGTGGGGAATGGTATCAAAAAACGTGGCCATATCAAGGTAGGCTGCATGAACGACCTTGCCTTCATCCACAGCTCTGGTGACTGACTCATAGAATTCGACCAAGTTGAGCAGGCATGATCTACCCTTCACAAAACCAAACTGTGTGGGATCCAGAGTTTGGTTATTCCCTGTATCCTTGTTTATTAGGTCCATGATGATGCATTGCATAGCTTTGCATATCAGACTTGTCAGGCTAATGGGGCGATAGTTCCCAGGGTCTGTAGTCGCTCCTCCTTTGTGGAGAGAGATAACTGTAGCAGTGCGCCATTCAGCATGGACAAAGCCTGAGGTGAGGCTGTGATTGAACAGAACACACAGGTGAGGTGCCAGTTCACTCTGTAGTTCATGTAGAACACAACCAGGGATATTGTCAGGTCCCATAGAAGCTGTATTCTTGGCCTTGGACAGTGCTGTTTTAACCTGTGCAACAGTAATACTGGGTGCCTGGCAATCTACTGATATTGTGATTGGTCCTTTGGGGGGGAGAGGGGGGTAAAGTTGGCACTGAATCTGTCAGCCAGTATACTGGCAATATCTGTTGGCTTGCTATAGGAGGTACCATTGTGCAGTAGCTCAGAGCAAATCTGGGTATTGCCGTGGAGATTCTTTACATAACTATAGAAGGCCTTGTGGTTGTCTTTACTATCTGCTGCAATTCTGTTTTCATACCTAGCTTTAAAGGATTTGATGAGGGATCTCAACTTTTTGTTGAGGCAGATAAGGGAGTTTTTCCAGTCTTGGGACTTCACCTTATTCTGCACCAGTTTCCTCCTTCTGTTGTAGAGTTTGTTTATGGCAGGGGACCACCAGATTGGCTTCCTTTTTTTTTGGAGGAGAGTGTCTTGGTTCTATTGGGTATGGCGAGATCCATGCATTTGTGTATGCGTTCGTACAGTGCATTGGTGTATGATTCTGTAGTCACACAACTATTCTCCATTTGCATGGGTGCTGTGAAGTTAGCCACCTCTGTTTTTCGGATCTCAAAGTTAGCTTTGGAGAAGTTTTTCATGGTGGTTACCTTTGCTGGGGGATGGAAGGGATGTGGATTTCCAAGGTGATTAGTTTGTAGTCGGATCTAACCAGGAAGGAGCTGACTATTGGTGTCGAGCAACGGTCGCCCATATTAGTAATGACCAGGTCAAGGATGTTGCTACCTCTAGTGGGGGTAAGGACAAGCTGGTCCAGGACATTGGAATTAACGAACCTCAGGAAACGTTGGGCAAGTGTATTGGTACATGAGTAGTTTACCCAGTTAATGGAGGGGTAGTTGAAGTCACCCAGCAAGAGAGTGTTAGGCTGGACCCTAATTTTCTCCAGGGTGTTTAGGAACGTGGAGTGCGAGACTTGGGACATGGTTGGTGACCTATAGCAGGCTACGACCTGAATCGCTGTCTTACCCAATGTTAGTTGCACCTGAAGTATCTCTGATGCATTATGTTGGGCTACCAGTCTGGAGGTGTGTGCATCCTTTATGAATATGGAGACACCACCACCTTTGGAGCTTCAGTCTAAGTTCTGGGGCTGAAAAGTGTAGGATGGGTTATAGCCTAGTAGTGCAGGGGTGCTTTCTGCTGCCTTGAACCAGCTCTCTGTTACAGCACAAATGTCGATGTTCTACATTTTAAGGAGTGCCTCGAGCGAGTGCATTTTGAGATTTAGACTTCTAGCATTGAGTAACATGACCCTCAGATTGCATTTGTTTTTAGCTGTTACGGTGGTAATTTGGTCTTTGGAACACCGCCTAAAAAAGGCACTATAGGGGTGGCAAGAGCCTTGGCCAGTATCCAGAAGCCAAGGGGTGACAGATGCAGGCCATCTTTGGCAAAGCATCGAGGTCTGTCAATCATGTCATCCCAGGCAGACAAATACTGGATCCCCTTAGAATGACACCAGAAACTTAGCCAATTGTTGAAATCATTTTTTGCTTGTACTGTGGTATCATTCTGGTTGATGGAAGGATGCTGCTCAGGCCTAGGTCATACCCACCCGGTGCTACTTAATCCGAGAGCTCCTCCATGTCTCTTTTCATATAGTCCAAGGAGGTATGTCTCAGGTCATTCACACCTATATGTACAATGACAGAGTCATATTTGTACCTGTTGTTGAGTGACCTGAGTGCATGCTTTATGTGTCGGATCCTGGCACCTGACAGGCAGCTGACTGTTACTTTCTCCGTATTCAGCCTAGTGAGTGAGACATCAGTGTGCCTCACTATCGAGTCACCTATGACTAGTGTGTTGGGCATGCTGTTTTGACTTAGGGACTTTGGCTGAGTGGCACACTGTTTAGGAGAATTATGCGTCTCTTGATTAGTATTGTGTTGTGGTGGTTGAGTGCGTTTCTACCTTGGAGGGCTCTACTGCTTGGGTAGATTTTTATTGAGAGCCTCCGCGAAGGTGGGTGTGTGGTTTGTGTTTTTATGTGAAGGCAGTGCTGGTGTGTGTTCTGGAAGGCTATGTTTTCCATGTGGTGGGTGCAAGTGTTGACCTTCTCATCTTGACCAGCTATTCTGGTTTTGGCTGGAGAGTGTGTGGCTTCCAATATGGATATATAAGTGCACCTCTCACAAGTCTGAGTGTTGGAAGGTAAGAGGAGAGGTGTTCATGAGGCAGTTGCTACATTGCATCAGGATGCCCAAGTTCACTAAGTTAATAGGAGAAAGCACAGGGAACTGACCTTTAGACATGCCTGGCAGGGTGGGTGTTGATAATAAGTACTAGATCTGCTTCCTTGTAGAACGTTTAGTGCTTGTAGCACTTGTGTGCTACAATAATTGCTACAAGAAGTCTGATAAAGTGCTAGACTAATAAGCTAGTATAAGTGCAGGAGAGGAGAGAACTAGTAGATCTAAGGGAAAAATCGAAGAGCAGGCTCTGGCACTGCTCAGAATCTTGCAAACAGTCCTGGATACAGCAAGTCTGTATCTGGACTAGACTAGTTACAGGAAAGGCGGGAAACAAGAGCAAATGTGGAATTTTAAACCGAAAGTTGAGAGAGATGGAAAAGCTGCCCAAACGACCAATAAACTACAATTTCTGGGCCAGGAACCACTCCTCATGTGGTAGATAGGCTACCTAGTGCTTACCACTCCCACTGATAAGCTAGAAGGCTTCCCTCCAACACAGAAAGGCTTTGGGGGCTCAGAAGCTTACAGTCTTGGACACAGCAAACGTGTATCTGGAATGAACAAAGGCAGACACAGTGACAACACAAACTGGATAAGAACACATCCAGAGGTAACGAATCTAATAAAAGTTTTAATAAACTCCAAACAGCACAAAAAGTAATGTAAAGCACTTTTCGTCTGGTTGATTCACCAGACTTCCTCAGAAAAACTCATACAAAACAAGCACCATGTTTAAATTAAAATCTTTTCCCTCCAAAACTACATCAACCTATCAAACACATTGTTCAGTTAACATCAATTAAAACATTAAAGCTGTATAACAATACAATACCCTAAACCTTGTACTTAAGTTGAACAGTTTTTTTAAAAACAACATTTTATGAAAAACCTTACTTGTCATAAAAACCTAACCTGGAAAACCAAGACATGAAAAGTGGGTACTACTCATAACCCTTATAAATATAAATGTTAAACTAATATAAAACACTTTTTTTAAAAACTTTTTTTACATATCTATGTATTATCTAGTAAGGCTCCTCAACTTAAGAATACAAGAAATGGAGATCACCTTATTTAGACCAGGTTTCCTACTAGAATCCAGGCTAAGCTGCCATAATACTTCTTTTTTCTCTAATAGTAAACCTAAAGCACCACCCCTATTATCCATCATAATCTGGTGTATCACCCTAAATGAAAAAGAATGCCCCCGGTTACTATTACAATGTCTAGCTAAAGCATTTTCATTCCTTCCTTTAGCAATGCTATAAACATGTTCGTAGACCCTCTCTTTCAACTTTCTGTCGGTCTTACCAACATAAAAGCATGGGCATAACCGGCATTGGGCAAGATATATCACAGACCTAGTATTACAATTGTACCTACCATTGACCCTATAAGACCTATCCCGAATAGTAAATGTACAGCCAGATGCCATCTGTATACAATAGTTACAAGCCTCGCACTTATACATGCCAGGGGTACGTGCATAAATCTGCCTAGGGAATTCCACTAAATATTCCAGATTCCTACCCCTCTTGAAAATAACCAATGGGTTATGGCCTATTTTATCAAGAGTTTCTTCTTCTATTGAAAGAACCCTCCAGTTCTTAGACAAAATACCCCTTATTTTGTAAGCATCAGTACTATATTGTGTAACAAAACTAGAGGCAAAATCCTTTGACTGGAGGGAGCCAACTGTATTTCTACCCAAAGGAGGGACTACATTTCTGTCACCGTTATCTACCACTGACAATTCACCTGGAAGACACAAAATAGGTTTATAAATCCCTCACCTCCTTTTCTCCAAAACTTCTACCACAGTTTCTCCAACAAATTTTTCAGGGTATCCTCTGTTCATAAACATCTGTTTTAACAGATCGCACTCATGTATAAACTGAGCTTCCTTAGTGACCATCCTTGCAGCACAAACCAACTTCCCCTTCACCACTGATCTCTTTTGGTGTAGGGGGGGTGGCAACTAGTAAAGTGCAGCATAATGTTGGAATATGTTTCCTTATGATGTATACTGGCTGAATAACAACCTAATAGGTTGTCCTTCACTAACCATACATCTAAATAAGAAATGCTGTCTTCCTTAAAGGAACTGGTAAACCTTAAAAAAGTTGTAGAGTTAAAGTACCTTAACAGTTCATTTGCTGATGCCTCGTTCCCCCTAAATAAAATGATCACATTGCCTAGGAACCTCATATAAAAACAGATAGGTTGCATGATGTCTGTGCTGTTAAACACATAATAGGATTCCCAGTGGGCCATAACCAAATTGGCCACACTAGCCCCTCAAGGGGACCCCATCGCAACCCCCACCTGTTGTAAATAAATTTCACCATCAAACATGAAAAATTACTCGTAAGTATAATATCTAAAAGTTCCTCGACGATCCTCACCTCATTGTCAGGGGCTCCATGGTACCTCATCCTTTCTACAACCCTTTCAATACCCAAAGTGTGCAGAATTGAAAAATATAAATCCACCACATCAGTAGTTAAAAAGTTCACTTCCCTCTCAAAACTCCTTTGGTTAATGGCCGCTAAAAAAGACTAAGAGTCTTTACATATCTGACTTTCCTTTATAACATATTTCTTTAAAATATTGTCCACATATTTAGTGTTAACATAATTAATAGATGCCCTAGCATTGGCTAAAGTTCTCATCAGTGGATCAGAAATACACTTATGTAACTTAGGTAAACCAAAAAGAGAAGGAACCCTAGGTGATAATATGGTAAGGTGGCTGAGCGTAGACTTGTCTATTACACCTTCCATAAACAAGTCGTTTAAATAGGAATTGATGTTTCTATAAGCCCTATTCATTTCATTAATACTCACTTTTCTGTATATAACACTATTCAACACCTTTTCCATTCTTACATTGTAATCAGTGGTGTCCATTACGATCAGCCCACCACCTTTATCTGGTTTACACACCCATAAAGGTAAGGATCTCAAATTGTTCAACGCCAGTTGTTCACATTCTGTATCTGGAATAGACTAGTTACAAGAAAAGGCGGGAAACAAAAGCAAATGTGGGCTTTTAAACCTTTTAAACCGGAAAGTTGAGAGAGATGGAAAAACTGCCGAAATGACCAATAAACTACAATTTCTGGGCCAGGAACCACTCCTCTTGTGGTAGATAGGCTACCAAGTACTTACCACTCCCACTGATAAGCTAGAAGGCTTCCCTCCAACACAGAAAGGCTTGGGGGGAGGGGCTCAGGAGCTTACAGACAGTCCTGGATACAGCAAATCTGTATCTGGACTTGACTAGTTACAGGAAGGGGGGGGGGGTACAAGTGCAAGTGCGGACTTTTAAATCAGAAAGTTGAGAGATGGAAAAACTGCCCAAACGGCCAATAACTACAATTTCTGGGCCCAGAAACCACTCCTTATGTGGTAGATAGGTTACCTAGTGCTTACTACTCCCACTGATAAGTATGAAGGCTTCCCTTCAACACAGAAAGGCTTGGTGGGGCTCAGGGGCTTACAAACAGTCCCGGATACAGCAAATCTGTATCTGGACTATAGTTACAGGAAAGGGGGGAAACAAGTGCAAATGCAGGCTTTTAAATCAGATAGTTGAGAGAGATGGAAAAACTGCCCAAACAGCTAATAACTACAATTTCTGGGCCAGAAGCCACCTCTTATGTGGTAGATAGGTTAACTAGTGCTTACCACTCCCATTGATAAGTATGAAGGCTTCCCTCCAACACAGAAAGGCTTGGCGGGGCTCAGGAGCTTACAAACAGTCCTTGATACAGCAAATCTGTATCTGGACTAGACTCGTTACAGGAAAGGGGGGAAACAAGCTTAGAACTTTTTTTTTTTGTTTGTTTGTTTTTTGTTAGTAAAGTGGAAAAGGAGAAAGCTGGAACAGAAGTTAATTCCAGGTTAAGAATCTAAGTAGGTTGGCCTTCACAAATGTTCTCTCTCTTTTAGGTAGAATGAACTAATGACACTAGACTGGACAGGTGTCCCAGATCAAATATACAGTATGGGCGGGCAACTGCAAAGCCACCAAGTATATGAACAAGACAACAATAGAAATGGAGGTGGGAAACTATTGCAGCTACTAGCTGTAGCCACTAAATGAAAGCTTTAAACAGATAAAGGAGCAAGGAGACTCTAGAGAATGCTTTTAACTGCAAACAAATCAGTTATATGATAACTGACTAGAACACAGAAACCTCAAAAAATCAAAAATGCACACAAAAGCATGGATAGAGCACTCACAAACAGAAAATACAACTCTCAGTATGAAAAAGCAGTTTACAGTTAAGCAATTCAGTAAACATGCAACTAGAGTAATGAAACAGTATCTAGCAATGAAGAATGCAGTTAAAACAGTATAAAACAGTACATAAATACCCAGAGTCTAAGAAACAAATTAGCCCACTTCCAAGCTTGGCTATCCCATACCCAACCTGACATAGCAGCTGTCTCTGAGACATGGCTAAAACCCAACATTTCAGACTCTGAAATACTACCCCCTGGGTTTCAAGTACTTAGACAAGACCGCCTAAAAAAGAAGGGTGGAGAAGTAGCCTTAATCTACTCTAGCCTACTCTCCATCACTCCCTAACAAAATCCTATTCCACAGTTCAACAACACTGAACTAGTCATAGGAAATCTCAAACTAAATAACCAGAAAAGCATTTGTGTTATAGCCCTCTGTATCCCCCCCTGAAAACAACAGTAACACACTTGAGGAAATTCTTCTATGGGCCTCATATAATATCAAGCTTGAGACATTTATCCTAGGAGATGTGAACATTGACTGGAACAAAATTACTGCCAATAACCCCACCATTTCAATCAATCTATGTAATTTCACTCAACTCACAAATGCTATAACCAGACCTAATAAAAATAACCCCCCAGACTCCATACTGGACTGGATCCGTGTATCCCACCCAAACAAAATCTCCCACACTGGCACCTTACCAGACTCTATCAGTGATCACTTACCAGCCTTAATCCATAGAGCAATCCCCTCCTCTCCTGATCTACACCAATATATCCATAGTCAGAATCTCAACAACTTTAACCCTACAGCTTTTTCCAGTTCTCTCAAACTGATAAATTGGGACACTCTAAAAACTCTACCTCTGGACAGTGCTGTTGAATTCTTCAACTCAACCAAGCCCCTCCAAGAATAAAATGTATAAAAAACAATTCCACCCCTTGGCTTAGTAAAGATACCAAAACATTCATGCAACAAAGGGACACGACCTGGAAACTCTACCATTGTAATAGGCACACCGACAGCCTTCTTAAATATAAACAACTCCGCAACTTAGCCAAAAAACGTATCATACAAGACAAAAAACATACTATATCAAACTCCAGTCTAACCCCAAACAGTTCTGGAAATCCATCAACTCACTTCTCAACCCAGGTACCAAAAACAACCCTTGCCCTGACACTAGTAAATCTGACCCAGAAATAGCTACTCTGTTCAACTCCATCTTTACTAACTCTATAGCAGAACTCACTAAAACATTCCCAAACAACAACACCTCCCCCTAAGTCAAACCTTCTGCCCAACCTTCCACCCCAAACTCACCTCCCATGTTCCACCTCAAACCCATCCCCACCTCATATATAAAAAAACTTCTCTCTAAGCTTAAGCCTTGCTCCAATGCCCCTGACAATATCCCCTCACTCTTTTTAAGAATTGCAGCAGACAGCATCGTCATCCCCATTAGCATAGTCATCAACAGATCCATACAAGAATCATATGTCCCCAAACTGTGGTGTGCAGCCTTTATCCTACCCCTCCATAAAGATAGCAAAAATAACAACATCTCCAACTTCCGACCCATAGCGATTCTCTCCCCTATTTCAAAAATTCTTGAGAAATGCATCCACCTCCAGCTCATATCATTCATTACACATAACCAACGGCTCACCCCAACACAATAAGAAGTTATGTACCTACCATAACGTTCCATGTTAGTTGTCTTCTTCTCGCCTTCTTTCTTGCTGGTTGGGGTTCAGAGCCGAGGATCGGCTCCGACTCAGCCATCTTCAAAAGCTCGAGAGCTGCTTACTGGCTCGAGGCCCCCCCTATATCCCATGATGCCTGGCGCTTGATACCCAGATCTCATTTGGTAACCTAACTACAGACATAATAATAACAATTATAATAATACAGTAAATTTAGCAGGATACAGGAACCTACTGGAGAGACTGACCATCACAAGTAATAGCCAGAGAAGACTCAGCCAGTGATCAACAAACCTAAGGAACTCTTCTCGGTCTACTAGGATAGGGGATGGAGGGTGGGACGCAAGAAAGAAGGCGAGAAGAAGACAACTAACATGGAACGTTATGGTAGGTACATAACTTCTTAATGTTAAGTTGTCTATCTCACCTTCATTCTTGCTGGTTGGGACAGCATCCCTAGCACCTCAATCCTGGGTGGCTCATCAGAACAGACTCTTCAGAACAGTGGAACCAAAATCAGCTCTGCTTCTGGAAGCCACATCCAGCTTATAATGTGAAATGAAGGTATGTGGATTAGCCCATGTAGCTGCCACACAAATAGTTTCCATTGGCAATCTGGCCTGAAAAGCCACAGAAGTAGCTAGAGCTCTGGTGGAGTGACCTTTGGGTTTAGCAGGAAGCTCTTTATTTCTTAACTGATATATAAAAGTAATAGTAGAAGTCAACCACCTAGATAAGGTGACTTTTGACACCGGTATGCCTTGTTTTCCCTCAGCGTAAGATAGGAACAACTGGTCTGATTTTCTGATTTGCTTGGTTCTATGCAAGTAGAAGCATAATTGTCTATGGATGTCCAGCTGATGTAACTTGTATTCTGCCTTGTTGGAATAGTTTGGAAAAAACACAGGTAGTTCAATGGACTGAATCAAATTATAATCAGAAGTAACCTTTGGAAGAAAGGAAGGGTTAGTCCGAAGAGAAACTCTATCATTGTGAAAAACTAGGTAAGGAGGGCGAACACAAAGAGTCTGAAGTTCAGAAACTCTTCTGGCTGACGTAACTGTGACCAGAAGAAGGGTTTTCCAAGAAAGAAACTTCAAGGAGCAGGAAGCTGCCGGTTCAAAGGGGGGCAGTATCAGGGAAGCTAAAATCAAATTCAGATCCCACGGAGGCGGGGGATCTCTTACTGGGGGCCTGAGTAGAGTGGTCCCTTCAATAAAGGCTTTACAAAGCTTATGGGGCATGATGCTGGAATCAGATAGGCCCATATGAAAGTTTGAAATTGCAGCTAGCTGAACTCTAATCGTGGCAGAAGAGGATCCTGTTCAAAAAAGGTCTGCTAGAAATTCTAAAATATGGTGCACAGGGGCTGAAAAGGGATCTATATTCCTGTTCTCTGCCCATAAGGAAAAACGTTTCCACTTGCTAGCATAAGTTTTCCTAGTGGTCGACTTATGCGAGGATAAGATGATTTCACGCACCGAATGGGAGATGTTGGGAAGCCTGGCTAAGGTCGGAAGTGGAGAAACCAAGCAGTGAGCTGGAGAGATTAAAGAGATTGGTGCAGCCCACCCGATTGATGGATCAGGAGGTCTGGAATTGGGACCAGGGTCCAGGGTTGCTCCAGAAGGTGATGATGCAGGAAAGGGAACCAAATTTGTCGAGGCCAGTAAGGGGCAATGAGGATCATCTTGCATCCCAATGTGGTAGCTTTCTGAATTAGTTTGGGAATCAGGGGAAATGGGGGGAATGCATAAAGAAGTCCCTGGGGCCAATCGTGAACTAGAGCGTCTCTGGGGAGGTGTCCGGGGAGCTGGAGGAGAGAGAAGAAATTGTCGCACTTGCTGTTGAAGGGGGTGGCAAAAAGGTCGCAGCAAGGCTGACCCCATTTGCGGAAGATTTTGTCCGCCACAGTCTGATTGAGAGACCACTCGTTAGGCATGAGAATTGCTCTGCTTAGACTGCCTGCTATAACGTTGGACTTCCCAGGGATGTGCGCTGCTGTCAGAAACCGTTGGGAAGAGATCGCCCACTGCCAAAGTCTGAGTGCTTCTCGACATAAGGGGTATGACTTGGTTCCGCCCTGCTTGTTGATGTACCATACCACTGACATATTGTCTGTTTGAATTGCAATGGTCTCGGTGGGAAGAGAGTTCTGAAGAGCTTGCAATGCTAAAAGCACGGCTCTCATCTCCAAGACATTGATTATGCAGATGGTACTCATGAGGCTGCCAGGTGGCTTGGACTGTTCTGCCCTGAAAATGCCCCCCCCCCACACCCGATCAGGGAGGCGTCCGTGGTCACCGTAGCTACTGGAGGAGGAAGAACGAATGGTCTGCCCTGGTGTAATGATGGGGAAACCATCCACCAAACAAGTTGGTTTTTGCATGACTGTGTGATCATTATCATGTGAGACATTAGGAGTTGCTGGAAGGACCATTGTGTGAACAACATCCACTGAAGAATCCTCATGTGAAAATGTGCAAGGGGGACTAGTATTATAGCCGCTGCCATGAGACCCAATGTTTTTAGGACAAATCTGGCCTGAATCTTTTTGCAACCTAATAAGACCTGCACATGTCGTCGAATGGCTAACACTCTCTCTACTGGGAGAGTCGCTGACATGTCCTTTGTGTTTAACTTTGTGCCTATAAAGGTGATAGATTGACAAGGCGACAATGCAGACTTTTCGAAATGTATTGTGATGCCTAGAGTGGAGCACGTTTGGATGGCGTAGTCTCTGGCTCACAGCAGGTGATGCCTGGTGGTTGCAGTAAGGAGCCAGTCATCTAAATATGGAAACACCTGGAATCCTTGCCATCTCAAGTGAGCGGTGACTACTGCCAAACATTTGGTGAACACCCTGGGGGCTGTGGTGAGACCAAAGGGCAGCGCTCTGAACTGATAATGACTGGCTCCCAGCCGGAAGCAGAGGAATCTTCTGGAGCATCTGTGCATTTTGATATGGTAGTACGCGTCCTGAAGATCTATGGAGCACATCCAATTGTCCTGAACCAGAAAGGGTAAAATGGACTGTAGCATGACCATCCGGAACTTCGTTCTTTGAACAGACCTGTTTAGTCTGCTGAGATCCAGAATGGGTCTCCAGTCCCCCTGTCTTTTTTGGTACCAAAAAGAACCTTGAGTAAGTTCCGGATGGTCATGCTACAGTCCATTTTAGTGGAGTGCGAAAGAAGGGGATTTTGTAGCCTTCGGATGTGATAGAAAGTACCCATTTGTCTTGTGTTATACTTTGCCAGGCTTTTGGGTACAGCGATAATCTTCCCCTGACTGCCTCCGAAGGTTGACAGTCGGGCAGCACTTCAGGGATGCTGGAAGGGCTTGTCAGAGAAGAATTCTCTTTGGCCCTGATTTTGCGGACCCCCCCCTGCCCCTAGGGCAGTGTCTATTGTTGTTCCCTCCTCTGCCCCTGGAGGGGAACTCTCCACGTGTGTCAGGCACGGCTCCCTGGGATTTGCGGAACCACATCTTCCCACTCTTCTGACCCTTGGGATACGGTCTTGAAGGAGTGGAAAAACGGACTCCAATGGCAGAGAGAGTCTTGCCTTCCTGCTCACACCTGGTAAGGGTATCCTTCACCTGTGGTCCAAACAGAGCAGAACCATCAAATGGGGTGTTGGTGAAAGACGCCTTGAAGGGCTCCGCAGAGTTGCATAACCGCATCCAAGCATGTCTCCTCAAAGCCACACCTGTGCCTGCGGCCCTACTCGCTCCATCGGCTGCATAAGAGATGAGCCGCATGGAGGAGTTTACTACAGAATTTAGAGTCGCCAGCTGGGAGGCAATCTTAGCCTGAGTCCCCGCAGATGATGGATCTTGAAGGGTATCTCCTAGCTCTTTAAGGAGATCCCTTTGAAGGCGGGTAAAATGGCACAAATAGTTCAGAGACCTCATGGAAAAGGTCGCTGAGGAAAACATCCGCTTTCCATATCTGTCCATCGTCCTAGATTCCTTATTAGGGGGATGGACAGACGAAGAAGTTTCAGCCAACTCTTTTTTAGTGGCCGCTGCTACCACCATGACATCCAGGGGAACACCCTTGGTCAGAAATTGCTTGTCTTGAGGGGCAGTGATGAATTTTGTGGGCCTACGGGGAGTTGGTTCCATTGAGTCTGGAGTTGACCACGCCTTTCGAGCCACCACCGACATCAGTGGATCGAAAGGCGGAGACACCCAGGAGGTGGAGGGTCGGGAACCAAACGCGTCCAGGAATACCGACTCAAGCTCGGAAGGGTTAAGGATAGTCCAGTTCCCCCTCTGCCTAAGGATTTCAAGAATGTCTGAGAGGGAGACGTCCTCAGCGGGGGATCTTGGGGACCCTTCCGACTCCTCCAAGTCAGTATCTGAAGTGACAGACTCAGGGGAGTCAACATGCTTCCTCTTGCATTTCTTCTTTTGAGGGGGCTCCTCTGAATGAACGGGGGAGGCCACGGAAGAGGAAGATACACCTAATGGGGAGACCTGGAGCGCTTGTTCCCCATGCTTGGGGTCTGGAGGAGGGGCAGAGGCAGGAGCAGGCACCATGGGGGGAGGAGCCAATGAGGCTGACCGTGAGGCTGACTCAGATGCCAGCACGCTCCTCATGACCTCGAAGGCACCCCTTCCCGTTACCAGAGAAGGCTCTGGCTCCGAAGAGACCGGAATCCTTCCTGGCACCGAGAGAGACGGCTCCTAAGCTGATGTAGAAGCCGAACTCGCCTGCGCCGAAGCTCCGAGAGGGAGAACGGGGTCGGACAAGGGTCTGATGCCACTCGCCCCCTCGGAGCCGACGAGGGAGTCCCGCCACCCAGATCCCTCCAAGGACGGCACCATGGAAGAGATCAGAGCCGATGACGGAACCGAAAGGGGAGGTATCGGCACCGACAGACCCACGGTTCCAGCCACAGTATGCTCCGGCTCCGAACTCAAGGGATGAGTCGAAGGAGGAACTATTGGAGAAACAGGTAGAGCTGAGCCCTGATGAGGGGGGCTGGATAGCATTTTTGCCAGGGCCTGCGACTTTAAAAGCCTGCTCACCACTCTCTCCAAATCATGGTCAGATAACCTAGATGACCGAGAAGAGTGGGCCAATAACTACGCTCAGATTGCAGTAAGGGTGACCCTGGAGCCGAGTTTATCGACTCCAAGGATGGTGACCTGGAGCGTTTTCTACTCCCTGACGGTTCCGATGGAAGAGTTGGGGCTGACTGAGAGATAGGTACTTCGGCTCCGGTCGGAGCCGAAGTTGACATAGAGATAGGTGCTTCGGTTCCAGCCAGAACTGAAGTTGAAGCAGAAGTCATACCCGGCGACGGCTCCGAGCTGGGAGCCGACGGCTTCGATAGCCTAGAAGGTTTCACTGACTGAGTCTTGGCCGGTGATCCTTCAGGTTTAAGCAAACCCCTAAGGATAAGATATTCCTACACTCCTGCAGGACTCATGGACTAAAGGCGTGACACACCGAACAAGAGTCCTGCAAGGTGTAGGGAGCCCAAGCAGTAGACACAAGAAGTGTGACCATCTGTCAGAGACATTTTCTGACAGCATGAGTCACACTTCTTGAATCCCGACACTTTTGTGTCTTTAGACATTCCTGTGAAGGAAAATCAAATACAAAGAACAAGTATAATGGAGAGTAGGTAACTGGAAAAAAATATACACAAACCACACAAGTTACCACACCCTAACAGCACACACACACTGTATAATATAAGACCTACAAACTACCGCAATTTCTAATGAACTTTGTCTACCTTAAAAAATAAAACAATGATAAGCCTCTAACTAAAACGGCTTACTTTGAAAAGGCAAACGGGAGTGGGGGAGGGAGAGGAAAACTCTCTAAGGAGAAAACAAGTTTTTAAGGAGGGTTAACACTAACAAACTACCATAGAACCTACAGCTAAGCTATGACAATGAGTGTATATCTAATAAAGTACAAAAAAGTCCTAAATATTATGAATAAAGAGAAAAAGTACGACCTGAGCCAGTAAACGCAACCTCGTAGCAGAAGCGGCAAACGAGATCTGGGTATCTAGCGCCAGGCATTATGGAATATAGGGGGGGGCCTTGAGCCTGTAAGCAGCTCTCGAGCTTTTGAAGATGGCCGAGTCTGAGCCGAGGATCGGCTCCGAACCCCAACCAGCAAGAATGAAGGCGAGATAGACAACTTAACATCATAGGTTCCGTCCTGGCCATAGCACAATAACAGCTCTTCTCTCTTTTCTAGACATTGTAAACCATGCCTGTGACTCTGGAGAACTTGTATCCACAGTCCTCCTTGACCTCTCCAAGGCTTTCGACACAGTCTCCCATACCCACCTTCTTCACCACCTTTCCAATCTTAACCTCTCACAAAACACCATTACCTGGTTCAGCAGCTACCTCTCAGGCAGTAAAATGGAAGACTGGCACCTCAGCCTTCCTTCCCACCCCCAACCGGGGTACCCCAGGGATCCATTCTTGGCTCTATGCTCTTCAATATCTTCATTAATGATTTCCATGTAGCCATTCCTAACACTAAGATAGTAAAGTATGCAGATGACTCAACTTTAGTTTGCTCTGCATCTAACCTCCCTGAGCTCCAAACAAAAACTCAAATTGCCTTCTCAGCTACTGAGAACGGGATGCTCCAAAATCACCTCTTTTTGAATTCCAACAAACCAAAGATCCTTCTATTCTCTTCCTCAAAATCTATCCGCCTAGAAAAAACCTCTTTTAAGATTACAAGACTTGCCAACTCCACTATAGAAGTTGTTCCTTTTGCTAAACTTCTTGGAGTTACTATTGACAAACATCTAAAATTCGATATCCATAGTCAGCTAAATATAAAGAAAACCCATCAGAAACTTGGCATGCTGTACAGAAACTCCCACTTCCTCTCCTCCTCAACAAGACAGACCCTCGCCACTACCTTCTTACTACCTTCACTAATGTATGGTGCTCCCCTACTAACCAACCTATCTTCCTCCATCTCTTCTAAACTTGAATCCTGTTACAATAAAATCTCAAAGTTCGCCACCACTTCCAAATACTTCACTCACCACTGTAAACCTCTCCACCAGCTGCAATGGCTAGAACTCCCAGACTACCTTGACTACCTCCAACTCATCACCACTCACAAGCTTAGTTTCAAACCAACTGTATGCCCAGCACTACATTATACACCCCAAACAGAACTCTTAAGATCTACCCACCAAAATCTAATCGCTGTTTATAAACCAAACCATCCTGCTTGTCAGCTTCTCCTATCCTTTTCCGTCACCAAAAAATGGAATTCTCTCCCTCCATCTCTAAGAATTTCTGAGAACTCTGAACACTTCAAAACCCAGCTGCATTCTTACCTTTCCCAAAAATGGAAATACAATTGCACTCCACATACCTAACCTGTTA
Source organism: Protopterus annectens (assembly GCF_019279795.1). Classification (NCBI taxonomy): domain Eukaryota; kingdom Metazoa; phylum Chordata; order Ceratodontiformes; family Protopteridae; genus Protopterus; species Protopterus annectens. The sequence continues at coordinate 1,714,622,516 of NC_056731.1, read as the reverse complement.
TATACATAAATACTTTATAACACACAAAGTTTGTTCTTCCTTACACACTACTGATTAACCGTATGTACTGCCTTCATGCTAATGCTACCTCTATACCACTTTCAGAGGATTTAAACCTCTGTATTAATTTAACGCATGCTAATATTCATTCATAAAGAACTCAAACATGCTAATGTTACTTCTATATCATTCTCAGATGATTTAAACCTCTATATTAATTTAACCTTGTACTACTTTTCTCAACCACTAAACTTGTAAATATGCTTTACATCCTTCTCCAAGCTGCTGTTTAACTTTTGTTTAGTTTTTGCTCTTTTGTATGTAAAATTTGCTTTGTTTATTTCTGTTTCCACTATGTATTGTACTTCATATTATGGAGCTTGTACTATGTATTATTGGAGCTTTTCTCCCCGGGCCTCCACTGAAAATAGGCTCTTTGAGCCTAGTGGACCTCCCCAGTCATCAAACTGGAAATAAATAAATAAATGCAGTGAAACAGTAAAAAAAGCTTTATAACACTGCAAAATGTGGTAGATTAACTGTATAGCACAATTATAAGTGTTACAGAAGTGCAATTCAATGAAATAAGTGTAAGAAATAACTTATTCTGCTCTTGGAATCTTAAGGAATTTCTATTTAGTCTTAGGGCAAGGGTTAAATGGAATAAGCTGATCCTCCCAAAAACAAGGTGGTTTCAGATTTCCTGATTTGAAGGGATATTTTAGAACTACACACATACACACACAAAAGGTTATAATTCAAAATGGACAGGTATCATGATGTAGCGGGAGGGGGGGGGCAAGAAATGGAGAGAGTAGGAATTTGGATGCAGATCCTTAAGGAGAATAATAACCATACAGAATATAATGTTCATAAAATAGCTTAAAGCATTCTAAGAACTAATCCAACACTAGAATGGAAAAAGGAGATTTTGCCAATATGGTTGACTACAAGTAGGGGTACAGAAAATAGGCAAGAGGGGGTGGCATTTATTAAAGAAAACTGGCAAAGGAACCATGGTATTGAGAGCAAATAACTAGAGAGGGAAAGGTAATAGAGTGGGATGAGGCCAAGAAGATGTTTGGGCTATAGTCAAGAGACTGCCTTCCCTACCAGGGACTGATATCAGATTATAGGTAAATAGAAAGGGATAAGGGAATCTTAAGGGAAAGGCCTGCTCTGGTTGAGTTTTTAGTTTAATTTAGAACAGAAGCAGTTGTTAGAAAGGGATAAATAGTAGGGCATATAAAATATTGCATAATAACTGTAAGTGTTTATCTGAGGAGGTTAGAATAGATTGGTGAAGAGACACTTGAAAAGCAATTTTGAAGAGAACAATGGGAGGACATATGTATGACTCCCATGTATGCAACAAAACGTTCAGAAGATTTAGGATCATTGCTTGAAAGTGTTTGCATAGGTATTTTTATACCCCAAGCATACTTCAGAGAAATTTTCCTCAGGTTGATAGCAAAGGTTGAAGATATGACAGAGAAGAAACAGGTAATTGGGAACATATGTTCTTGGATTGTAATGAGTTGTTAGAGTTTAAAAATTCCTAACAGAGTACTCTGTCAGAAATATTGGGTAAGCAAATGGCTGTAGCTAGGGATATGAGACCGCAGATGGATAGTATTGGCATAGTAAGTCCTTATTAAGTTTAATTCTGTTGGGTGCCAAAAAAGCAATTATTAGAAAATGGAAATCAAAGTCTAAACCAACTATATTTGAAGTACTGATTATTATAAAAAAGATAAAAGAGCAGGAAAGGGGGTCATTAAAAAAAGGGAAAGAGTAAATTACATAGAAATAAATAAGATATTGTGGGAACAGTACATGCAAAATACTGTTCAGGAGGAGGGAGGGAGTTTTAAGTGAATGCAGGGATTCAGCAATTTATGTAATACTGGATTGAAGATAACTACAAAGAAAGAAAAATGTGATGTATATTGTATATAAATGAAAAAAAAGTTTTGTTTTTGTTTCTGTTTAAGTTTTCCTGTCTTAAGTGATAATTTAATAAAGGCATTTTAAAAAAAAGATAACCTCATGACTGATCCCCATGGTTGTTCCAGAAACCTAAAAAAATAAACCAAATATATTCTGAAGTCTTTAAACTAAGAGAGTGACTAGAAAAATATATGAAGTCAAACGATAAAACATCAGTAAAGCAGAAGAATTTCTGAGTAAACTTTCAGATTAATTGATTGAGTTGCAACTGTCCAAGATTTGTATAAAGGAAAGAATGGCAGATAAATGAGGCTTTTCAGCAGGAACTGTGCTCAAAATATAGTAGAACTTAAAGTCACAACATGGAGAAAGAATATGAGGTTTGGTCAATTAAAAACAAACAAGAAAATTGAGGGAACTTAGGTTCTCAGATTTCATGTGTAGTGTAGTCTGTGCAGTATTGCAGTTCTGATCGGTGGAGTTGAAGTAGGTTGGCAGAAGGGATCAGATGCAGTGGAGGGAAGACTGACATCAGTCAGAAACTGACAAGAGAGTGTTCTAAGTGACCTTCTCAGTGGTTGATTGAGAAAGACAGAAAATTACATTCAAAGGGATAATGGCATGGAGCTTACTGGGAAGGGAAATGAAATTAAACAAAGAAGAGGGAAATTATTAGTTTCTAAATGTGACATTATCCTAGTGACTGCAGTAGGATACATTTTTGAATAAACAGTTATAACATTACTTTGAAGGCTGGTCAGGACTCTTGTCATACAGATAGTAAAAAATGAACATTTATTTACATTTTTGCAAGTTTTCTATGCTAGGGTGGTAAACAAAGATTAGACAGTAACAGAGAAACATTAGCTTATAATAAGCACATGTGAAAACTGTCCACTGTAACACGAATAACCAGAACGTTTTGGTAGGTAAAGCCTATGTCAGCTACTATCAAACTAGAGCATTTGCTTCCATTTGAAAAGGTTGGATTTTGTTTTACTTTTTTTCTAAATTGTATACAATTCTGTGTCATTTGTGCAAGTTAGAAAGGGAAGGGAAGGGGAAAGTAATATGAAATACAGTATTTGGGGAGGGGGGTAACATGAGGTGATCAGCATTAGATCTCTGTTGCAGAAAAATAAGCTATTTGAGTTATATCCTTCCCAGGATATGACTACTGGCCAGCTTTCAAAGTTTTACAGCACCTTCAACATATTCCAGCTGCTATGTGGCTTGAAGAGAGGCATATAATCATAACAGTTAGAAAACCAAGAGCTTCACAGCTTTCTTGCTGCTGAATTGCTCTCATTCTATGGGCTTCATGAAACTGATGGTTAGCTAGTGATCCTTTATCACTAGGCAGATATGTCCCCTGATGGGGAAAACCTTCCACAATTTTAGTTTTCTGAGGAAAGCTCATGCTTTTTTACTTTGAATGCATTATTTTTATGTTAGGTCCTGCTACTAGGAAAGTATTTTAGCTTTAGCTTAGGCTACTACAACAGTGATTTTTCACTTTTTAGAATGGCTGGACTGTTAAAATTAACAATAAGAAAATGGCCTTACTGGAACAGAGAATAGGTGAAGAGTAATGACCTACACTGAGAAGTGTAGGCTGCAAATAGCAATCCTGTTTTGCTTAGACAGGAATGAACATGTGAATATGATGATGCAAGGGTTTCAGGCTGGATACTCAGCAGAATATCAGAGAAAAGAGGAGTGATTGTACTTTTAGGGAGAGGATCTCCAGTAGTTGTAGTAGAAGAAGGAAAAACAGCTAGTAACGATAGATGTTATGTTGTCCTATCTCGCCTTCATTCTTACATGTGGGTTCAGAGCCGTCTTTGGCTCCAACTCGTCCATTTACAGAAGCTCAAAATCTGTTAGCTCATAGAAAGGTAGGTATCCCATCATGCAGTGGTATCAATCCCCAGATCTTGTGTGCCGCTCTACGAGTTCAGAAGTGCTCTTCTTGGCCGTGGCTAAGTTAAACCTTTTTTCTGTGTTTTCACATTTATAACTTGCTTTTTCATAGAATATAGTTATAATACTTCTTTTAGATAAATAGTTAATCTTAGGTATTGTTAAATAGTTGTCAATGGTTTGTCAGCTGTTTGGCCGATGTTTTTTTTCCGCAGGCCTGTGTTTGTCGATATCCCATAGTGGTAGTTTAGATTTTTTTTCTATTTATAATTTGCTGTTTTCCTCTTGTGGAGCTCTTTTTGTCGCTCTTTACTAGCTTGGATAGTGTGTATTTACATTGCAGGACTTACCATAATTTAGTCTGTTTTGTGGTATTAGCTTTTCTGCCTGTGTGTGTGTGTTTGTTTAGGCTTAGGAAACTTAGTTAACTGTTTCTAAGGGCTAGGCCCATTTGGCCCTAGTCATCTATTGATCTTGCCTTTTTCTGTTTATAGTGTGGTGTGTTTTCCCTTTAGATAAACCTGTTTGCCCATCTTTTATTAGAGGGTTGTTTTCTAGTGGTGTGTTCCTTTCCAGTTCTTGGCAGGGCTAGGCCCGTTTAAGTTAGAGGACCTAGTCCTCTCCTTGGCATTTACTTCTCTTTTAGTGTGGTGTGTTATGTTCTCCTCCTCCCAGTAGTTAGGGTCTGTTTTAGTTAGAGGATCTAACTAATTCCTTTTTGTACCTTTACAGTGCATTTCTGCCTTTGCTTACAGTGTGAAAAGTATGTCTAGGGAGTCTAAACAAAAGGATCATAAACCTTTGGGTTTTAAGAAATGTCAAAAGTGTACTTAGAAAATGTCAATAATGGCTGGACATAGTGTATGTGTCTACAGCTTAGGGGCCATTCACTTACAAGAGACTTGTACCTTTTGTCACTCTTTTAGCTCAAGAGTCCTTCAAGAAAGGAAAAACAAATTGATTTTGAAAGGTCTCCTGAAACCATCCTTTGAGGAAGCTTTAGGTAGTTCTCACAATCTACTAAGTCTCCCACTAGCCAGAAAGAAAAGACTATTAAAAGGCCATCTCCAGTGTCCTCAGAGAAATCTGGGCCGCCAGAGAAAATACTGAAAGCTACCAAGACTTCCACCTCATCAGCTCTGCTGCTTTCGGCGCCAACTGAGGTTATTACAAATTACATGTCTATATCGGCCCCAAGAACTTTGGAGCCGAAAAAGGATTATTCAGCTCAGAGCCGGTCAACGGACATTCCACTGGTCTCCCCTACACTGAGATCACCTATTTTTCAAAGATCTCACTCTCCAACCTTTTTCTCCAGGTCCTCTAGGAGCCTGTTGGATGAAGATGTGGAGAGGGTGGTGCACAGACTTTTGAAGGTGCCAGGGCTGGCAAATTTGCTCTCGGCTCCTGCCCAGCTGGTTTCAGAGTTGTCCAAATCTTTTACATCCACTACTGTTCCTCCTCCGAGCCATACCAGTCTATCGGAGCCAGAATATCCAGTATTGCTTGCAGTAGAACCTTCGGCTCCGACACCCCATGAGGCCTTACCAGAAACAATATCAGCTCCGATAGTCTCGGTGCCATCAGTAGTGTCTAGGAGCTGAAGTTCACCGGTCGGCCCCAAGGGAGATTCTCGGATCTGAGCCTCTTCAGTTCTTAGTCTACCTCTCGGTGCATCGGCTCAACTGAGCTTGGCTCCTACATCGGCTTTGGAGCTGATCTCCCTGGAACCGAGGACTACCTCTGCTTCTTTGGAACTGGCGGTGTCCTCAGAACTGGGGGAGTCGGCCTTTGACTGATAAGGGGCGTGCTGGCCTAATCTACAGCTCTATGCAAGGATACTGATGTTCTTCCCTCAAAAGCACCGGCTTCTGTCTTGGCACCACCCTATCCAGAGGACAGCAGAGATCCACAGCCTTAGGAACACCCTCTGGGTGATCCCCATTCTTCAGCAACCTCCCCAGAATACTCTTCTGAGGAACCCCCTCGGAAGAAAACATGCAAGAGGAAGCATGTAGACTCCCCTGATGAGTCTGTCACCTCTGACACTGACCTCGAGGAGTCAGAAGGGTCCCCACGGTCGTCCTCTGAAGATATCTCCTTTGCAGATATACTTGAGATACTAAAACAAAGAGGTGGCTGGACTATCATCACCCCTTCTGATGAGGAGTTGGTGTTCCTGAAGGCTTACAGATCTCAACCTTCAGCCTCTTGGGTTTTCGCCTTTCGATGAGCTCATGGACTTGGTCAGTCAAAAGGTGTTAATCACCTGACATGATGGATCCAGTCCCTAGGAGGCCAAACAAGTTTTTGTCAGCTCCCGAGGAAAACGATTTCTTGACTAAAGGTGTGCTGGTAGATGCTATGGTGGTTCAGCAAAGCAAAGACATCTTCATCTGTCCATCCACTGAACAAAGAGTCTCGAATGAGTGACAGATATGGGAAGCGTGTTTTTTCTTCAGTGGCTTTTACCCTTAGATCGCTGAATTATCTTACCCATTTTAGAGATCTCCTGAAGAAACTAGGAGATACTCTACAAGGTACTTCAGCTGCGGGGATACCAGAAAAGGTTGCCACTCAGTTATCCACCTTAAACTCCATAGTGAACTCCTCCATGAGACTGATATCATATGCAGCAGATGGAACAAGTAGGGCAGCAGGTTCAGGAGTTTCCCTTAGGAGACACTTCTGGATGCGCTTGTGTAAGTTTGCGGAAACCTTTAAATCTACCTTCACTAATGCCCCTTTTGACGGTTCCTCACTTTTTGGAACAAAAGTTAAGGATACACTCACCAGATGCGAGCAGGAAGGGAAAACTCTCTCTGCCGTTGAAGTACGTTTTTCCATCCCTTCAGGACTCTACCCTAAAGGGCAGAAAGGTGGTAAGATGTGGTTCAAGAAATCCCAGAGAGTTTTCCCAAATGCATGATTCCTTTTGTGGATGTCCCTATCAGCACTCCTGAAAGTAGGCCCAACTGTGCTACTCTGGAGCCAGTTGGGGGAAGTTTATCTTTGTACCCACAAGCCTTGCGACACATCACAAAAGACAAGTGGGTACAAAACATAATATCCAGAGGATACTCCATACCCTTTTCCTACCCCCTCCTCGACCCAGAACAATCCTGGATGTTCCAACCAATCTCAGGGATCAAGCAACCATAGTAATCCAAAAGTTGCTAAACAAAAGATTCATCCAAACTGTCCCCGCAGACCAAATAAGATTCTGGAACTTACTCAAGATTCTTTTTAGTACCAAAAACAACAGGGGACGATGCCCATATTGGATATCAGCAAACTAAATGAATCAGTCAAGAAGTCCAAGTTCCGAATGGTGACACTGCAGTCGATACTTCCTTTTTTAGGGAAAGACAATTGGATGTGCTCGATAGACCTCCAAGATGCATACTACCACATAAAAATGGACAGAGAATCGATGAGTCACTTATCCTTCCGGCTGGGAGCCAGTCACTATCAGTTTCATGCTCTGCCCTTTGGTCTCACTACAGCCCCAAGAATGTTCACCAAATGCATGGCTGAAGTAACGGCTGACTTGAGATGTCTTCAATTCCGAGTGTTTCCTTTCCTGGATGACTGGCTCCTAACTGCCACCACCAAGCATCTACTTCAACAGGCCAGAGACATGACCTTACAAATTTGTGCTCAGCTAGACATTAAAATAAACTTGCAAAAATCTGCCTTGTTGTCCTGTCAACATATTACCTTTATAGCCGCAGAAATAGCCACCTTTTCGTTGATGGCTCGCCTTCCCACCTACAGAATTGTGAATCTCAAACAACAGATATTGCTGCTTCTTCCCAAACACTAGATCAAGGCAAAGGTATTGCTCAAACTGCTGGGAACAATGGCCTCAACCATGACCCTTGTTCTCTTAGCCAGGATGCATATGAGAATTCTACAGTGGTTACTATTCTCCCAGGGGTCACTTCAGGAACTTCCTCTATCTCACCTAATCATAATAACAAAATCTTGCAAGAAGGATCTTCGTTGGTAGATCCAATCCAATGAGTTAACCATCGGGAGACCATTCGTTCCACAACAACCTGTTGCTACTGTGACCACGGATGCTTCCCAGATGGGGGCATTACCTGGGAAAGATAGTCTAAGGCATACGGCAAGAACACAAGGCGCATTTGCACATCAGTGTTCTAGAGATGAGAGCAGTACTTCTGGCATTGCAAGCACTCCACAACTCTCTTCCTCTAGTGACGATTGCAATCCAGTCAGACAATATGTCAGTGGTATGGTATATAAATAAACAGGGAGGAACCGGATCATACCTACGTTGTCGAGAGGCTCTGAGGGTTTGGCAGTGGCAATCTCTTCCCAACACTTTCTGGCAGCAACGCACATCCCGGAGAAGTCCAACGTAATAGCTGACAAGCTCAGCAGGGCAATATTGATGCCTCATGAGTGGTTTCTAAATCAGAACATAGCGGAAGATTTCTTCTGCAAATGGGGCCAGCCATGCTGTGATCGTTTTGTCACTCCTATGAGTGCCAAATGCAGAAGCTACTTTGCCCTAATCCTCCGTCCTGGGGAGACACTGAGAGACGCACTTGTTCACAATTGGCCCTCGGGACTTCTTTATGCTTTTCCCTCATGTCCCCTCATATCAAAAGTCATTCAGAAAGCAAAATCCTTGGGAAGCAAGATGATTCTCATTTCTCCATATTGGCTTCATCAGATTTGGTTCCCCTTTCTCGGGCCTCATCTATTGGAAGATCCATGGATTCTGGACCCAGTTCCAGACCTTCTGACACATATGTCAGGAACACTCCATCCTTCCCGCCACACCCTTAACTTGACAGCTTGGCTGCACCACTTTGAACTTTAGTCAGGCTTCAGGATTTCACTCCAGTAGTAAAACACATTTTTATATCCTCTCATAAGGCTTCTACCAGAAAACTATATGCTAGTAAATGGAAAAGATTTTCTTTCTGGGAGCAGTCCAAAAACGTAGACCCCTTCACTGCCCCAATTTCTTCAATTTTGGATTTCCTTTCAGAACTCTTCCAACAAGGCTCAGCCGCTGCTACAATTAAAGTCCAGCTAGCAGCTATCTCCAATTTCCACTTAAGAAAGCATACACCTAACTTGATGGCACATAGAATGTGTAAAGCCTTTTTGAAAGGCACTTCCTTATTGAGACCTCCATTTAAAGAACCTGTCCCTCCTTGGGGCTTAAACTTTGTCCTATCACACTTAACCTCACCACCCTTTGAACCTTCTTCCGCATGCAATCTAAAGTTCCTCTCTTGGAAAATGATTTTTCTGGTAGCTGTAACCTCAGCTAGAAGAGTTTCAGAGCTCCAAGTGCTTTGAGTCAAACCGCCCTATTTGATTTTCCATATAGACAGGGTTTTGCTTCGAACTAACCCATCCTTTATCCCTAAGGTTTGCTCTCAATCTAATATTAACCAGTCTGTTTAGCTTCCAGTGTTCTTTCCTAACCATACCAACAAGGCATAATACAAACTTCACCAATTTGATGTGCATAGACAACTTAGGTTTTATCTCCACAGAACTAAAGATTTCAGGAAGTCAGATTGGTTGTTCATATCCTTTTCAGAGGCAAGAAAGGGTATGCCAGTCTCTAAAATCACATTATCTAATTGGCTTTCCAATTGCATAACTTTTATATACTCCTCCAATAACAAGGAACTCCCTTCAAAGTTAGAGGTCACTCAATCAGGTCAGTAGCAACATCCACTGCTTTTCAAGCCAGAATTTCAATGGACAGTATTTGTGCAGCCGCGACTTGGGAAAGTTTGTATACTTTTATCACTCATTACAAAGTTGACTTGGCCTCCATGTATAGAGCTTCCTTTGGTTCCACAGTGCTCATGAGTGTATTCCCATGAGCCACCCAAGGAAAAGGTGCTAGGGACGCTGTCCCACATGTAAGAATGAAAGCGAGATAGGACAACATAACATAAAGAAGTTATGTTCTCACCATAGCGTTCCATGTTTGTTGTCCATCTCGTCCATCTTCATTCTTACGAACCCACCCACCTACCCCTGTCCAAATAATCCTAGAGGACCTGGTAGGAAAATTTTTGTTCCTTTCCTTTATGTTGGAGACCTTTCACTATTGTTTCTCCTTTACCTGAGAGTACGGAATAACTAATTTCTATTATAGTCAGCAGCAAACAAGATCTGAGGATTGATACCACTGCGTGATGGGATACCTACATTGCCACGAGCCAACTTAGAGACTTCGATCTTCTGTAAACGGGTGAGTCAGAGCTGAGGATTGGTTCTGAACCCACATGTAAGAATGAAGGGCGAGATGGACAACAAACATGGAATGTTATGGTGAGAACATAACTTCTTTATTTGTAGCAGTGAGGGTTATTATCAAGAAAGGAGGATTTGTTTGGCTTATATTTGTCTTTCTCCAAGATGACAATGTTTGAGATAAGAAGGATTGGTTTGGAGGGATTAGACTTTCAGCAAGATATTTTAATTGTAGCTCATGACTGGAGATGATTTGTAATAATGAGGATGCATTGGGGATTTAGAAGGAGGTTGCAACTAGAGGTGGTAGATTAAAAAAAGAATATATGAAAATATGTGGTATGGGTGATATTTCAGTAGCATAAAGTCATACAGAATTTACATATTTTTCCTCAACATACTGCAGTTGGGCCAGGTTGGATGGAACTGTGTATCACAGGAGCAAGTTCATTTGATTAAAAGTATTGAGCCTCATCTAGTAACTGTATTTGACCAAATTCCTATGAGGATTAGAATACAGATGCAGGGTAAGAAAGTAAAGGAAAAACAATAATGTGTTCCAATGTATTTATTGAAAAGTGATGAATTTAAGAACTGGTTAAAAGTTAGAATTTGAGAGCTGCTAGAGGTGATAGAAACTGCCCCTGAAATGGTGACCAGTAATTGGGATTGATTGAAAATGGATCTCACAGATGAGGAAGAATGAAATGAGAGAAAGTTAATTAGAAATATTTAGAAGGGTTGGTAAATGTTAAATCACTGTAGAATAAAAATATAAGTCTTTCAGAACAGGAGGGGAGCAGATGCAGATTGATACAAAAATAAATAAATACATGAGCATTTAGGTATTATACATGAGTTTAGAAAACTGCTGTTAAGGTGCTTTGTTTGACAATAATCCCAAAACACAAAAATTAACACTGATTAAATCAGTAGAAAGTAGAAGGAGTGATAGCAAAACTCAGGGGTCCTTTGACGAGAAGTGTAACTAGAGATCCTGAGAAGAAAATGGAAATATTTTGGAAGTTTTATAAACATTTGTGTAAGGCTGAAGAATGGGGAAATCAAGGTAAGATGTATCGGAAAATATTTATGGAAGATTTAGATTTGCCAGTGTTAGCATAAGAAAAGGCTTAATTGTTGATAGCTAAGATAGACAGATAATATTTAAAAATGTGATGTAATGTCAGTCCACAGGGAAATCCCCAGAAACAAATGGCATTCCTGTAGAAGTTTGGAATTTAGGAGGGACACATTTGATAAAGACTTGGAAGGTGTTTAATAATGTATTGAATGGGGGGAAGTGCTGGTGTCTTGGAGGAAAGTAGTAGTAGAATTATTGCCAATGGAAGGGAAAGGAACCTATAGACCTTGTGGTTTATGGACCAGTTTCTATTTTAAACCATGATTATATAGTGTTTGTCAATATTAACTAAGAGAGTAGCAAACATGCTGTCATAATAAATAGAATCAGATTAGTATGGATTTATAGAAGGGAAACTGACATTAGACAGTATTAACAGAAAAATGATGATTTGGGGGGCACCATTATTTTTGGTGAGATTAGAGAGATTGAGAAAACATTTAAACAGGGTGTACTGGAGGTTTGTGAATTAACAGTTAATAAGGAGAATACATGAAGGATTAGAGGTTTGAATAAAATTGGGGAGGGGTACTGACCAACAAACTGAGTTAGATTCTTGGCTAGCATGCCTTCTGTGCAGAGTCTGCATGTCTTTCCTGTGTTCACATTAGTTTTCTCTTGGTGCTTCAGTTTCCTCCTACATTCCAAGGACTTGCAGAAAGTGGATTGGGGACGCTATAAATTGTCCATAGGTGTGTGTGTGTGTCCGTGTGTGATATGGAAGAAAGACATGGAAACCTACTTCCATTCCCCCCTTAGCCACTGCAAATTGCAGTCTTTACAAGGAAATCTGCAGGGTCAATCTAGGAGTTGGGTGAGACCTGTGAGGGAGAGAGGGGGACAAATGTAGGCATCCTCTCTCCCCTCTATTATCTGCCTTATATTTGAGACCTTTAGCAAGAAAAATAAGGCACTCATGAACAATAGATATAGCTTGCATGGTAATCAGGCGCAAATAGCATTGTTTATGAACAATATTATATTGTCTTTGACAGACCTAGAATATGATATTCCAGTGTTGCAATATATTTTAAAACAGTTCCTACAAGAGACCTTGAGGAGAGAGTCTCAGCCCCAAGCCACTACTTTCCCCATCAGGTTCTCTAGGAGCCTTTTTGAAGCTGAAGTTGATAGGATGATGAGGAAGTTCTTGAAACTGCCTTTTAAAATGCAATTTATTTATTTATTTCCAGTTTGATGACCGGGGAGGTCCACTGGGCTCAAAGAGCCCATTTTCAGTGGAGGCCCGGGGAGAAAAGCTCCAATAATACACAGTACAAGCTCCATAATATGAAGTACAATGCATAGTGGAAACAGAAACAAACTAAGCAAATTTTACATACAAAATAGCAAAAACTAAACAAAAGTTAAACAGCAGCTTGGAGAAGCTTGTAAAGCATATTTACATGTTTAGTGGTTGAGAACAGTAGTACAAGGTTAAATTAATACAGAGGTTTAAATCATCTAAGAGTGGTATAGAGGTAGCATTAGCATGAAAGCAGTACATAGGGTTAATCAGTGTGTAAGGAAGAACAAACTGCGTGTGTTATAAAGTATTTATGTATTAAGCAGGTTAGGTAGGTGGAGTGCAATTGCATTGCCATTTTTGGGAGAGGTAAGAATGCAACTGGGTTTTGAAGTGTTCAGAGTTCTCAGAAATTCTTAGAGATGGAGGGAGAGAATTCCATTTTTGGCGACGGAAAAGGATAGGAGAAGCTGACCAGCAGGACGGTTTGGTTTATAAATAGAGATTAGATTTTGGTGGGTAGATCTTAGAGTTCTGTTTGAGGTATATAATGTTAAGATATTTGTTAGTGCTGGGCATATAGTTGGTTTGAAAATAAGCTTGTGAGTGGTGATGAGTTGGAGGTAGTCAAGGTAGTTTGGGAGTTCTAGCCATTGCAGCTGGTGGAGAGGTTTACAGTGGTGAGTGGAGTATTTGGAAGTGGTGGTGAACTTTGAGATTTTATTGTAACAGGATTCTAGTTTAAGAGATGGAGGAAGATAGGTTGGTTAGTAGGGGAGCACCATACATTAGTGAAGGTAGTAAGAAGGTAGTGGCGAGGGTCTGTCTTGTTGAGGGGGAGAGGAAGTGAGAGTTTCTGTACAGCATTACAAGTTTCTTATGGGTTTTCTTTATATTTAGCTGAATATGGGTATCAAATTTTAGGTGTTCATCAATAGTAACTCCAAGAAGTTTAGCAAAAGGAACAACTTCTATAGTGGAGTTGGCAAGGCTTGTAATCTTGAAAGAGGCTTTGTCTAGGCGGATAGATTTTGAGGGAGAGAATAGAAGGATCTTTGATTTGTTGGCATTCAAAGAGAGGTGATTTTGGAGAATCCATTTCTCAGTAGTTGAGAAGGCAGTTTGAGTTTTTGTTTGGAGCTCAGGGAGGTTTGATGGTCACCTGATCCCAACCAAAACAACTTTCCCTTAAAGGTATATGCTTCCAAAAATTTAGTAACCATACCTACAAACAGAGTATGCTTGTTAGCATAGTTAAAATCCTACAATTTCAAGCACAGAGAGTAAATAAGCTGTTTTACAAAATTTAAGATGTCAGACAATTAGTTGCAATGGAAATGTATATAAACATTTAGAAATGCAATTAAATGTTAAAATTGTGATTAATTTAGAAACTATTTAAAATTCAACTTAAGTTGAACCCACAATCTATGTATGTATACATTATTTCTAAAAATGACTGTGCATGTTTAACCTTCTAAGTAGTGCAAAATAAATACGATCTAGTTAGTGCGTTGAGTTTCAGTAAGGAGCTGATGCAACAGTGCTCGTTCAGCCTAGGCCAGTTGCAAACATTCATATACAATTGCCAGTAAAGTTCTCTTTTTTTCCAAAATTACTGACCATAGGCCCCTTCAAGTGTTCCTAACCACCTTTTCAATAATGAAGTGGTGTCCTGGGTACATTTAAACATGTTTATACAAAGCATTGGTTTGTTTTTTTCTGATGTCATACTCTTGTTCATATATTCTCTCTCATCATTTACGTTCGGTTTCACCAATGTAAAAGCTAGGACAGTATTGGCACAGTGCACCATATACCACCCCAGTCGTGTCACAATTGTATTTCCCTTTTATAACATATTTCATCTCTTGTCTGGAGTAATCCTTGCCTGTATGGATGAATTTACAATAGTGGGAGTGACCACATTTTCTCATGGAAGGGCTCATTGTTATTTTGTAATCAACAAGTTTCTTGAAGATGTTCTTAAATGTCATGCCCTTCCTGCAGACGATCTTTGGAGTGTCCTCCACTCTTTCTCTAACTTGGGCATCCTCTCCCGTTATTACCCAGTTCTTTCTCAAAATCCATTTCAGTTTATCATGATCACTATTAAAGGTGGTAATGAGACAGTTAGTGAAAGGACAGAGGCTATCGTTTGATCATGGTGGACTCTGTGTTATAGGTACCTCCGGCTGGTTTTCCTTATGGAGTATTGGGATAAAATGTCCTATTTCCCTTTTGAGTTGTACTTCCTGTATAAGATTGTCCAACAGGTCCTCTGGATATCCTCTCATTAAACATGTTCCTGAGGTTGGTACACCTTCCGAGAAATGACGGTCCAGGGTGATCATTTGTGTCACCCTTACTATCTGTCCCTTGACAACAGCTCTTTTCTGATAGAAGTGATCTGCACTTGGAAAATGCAAAAAAATCATTTGAACAAGTATTTTTCCTATAGATGCAAGATATGTCTGTAATTATCAAGGTCTTCTTCCAATAAAACATCTAGGTAAGCTATCTTACTAGATAAAACACAAAAACGGCTTCAAGGATAAGGCTGAGTGCAATAAAACAAGAAGAATTATATATAAAAAAGCTAGTTACACAACCAAAGGCTCTTTAATAAAAAATAAAAATGAAAATGAAAATAAGGTAAGCGCTTTCGCAACCACAAACTGTCGCTTCATCAGACAAAGAACAATAAAAGGAGACCATAATATATACAGACTTAATTAACCAATTAGCTGATGTCATCAAGTTAAACATTAAAAGGATATATTTAAAGAGACAAAAATGTTAAAAACTGCTAAAACCTATTGTAGGTTAGTGTGGGGATCTATATACTAAGTAACAAAAATGCATATAAAAAAGCATATAAAAAGATGCATATAAAAGACACATAAAAAGTACAAATATAAAATAAAAACAAATTGAAATTAGTGTTTAAGTTGTCTCAATTTTAAAAAAGGTTTGACAGAAAAGGTGCCATTTAAACCTGGTGGTCTTTCTGCGTTTAATAAAAGAATCCATTTCTGTTCAGCTGCCTCCGTAATACTGTCAATGTCTCCTCCTCGTAGATTAGCCTCTATGACTTGAATAACAAAGAACTTAAAGATATGTGAAGAATCTGTTGATATAACATGACTGGCTAATGCATTGTTCCCTTTCTGATTCCGGATATCTCTAATGTGTTCCAGTATCCTATCCTTTAATAGTCTGTTAGTTTTGCCTATGTAGTATGCATGACATTGCTTACAACAGGCAAAATAGACTAGGTTAGTGGTTCGACAGTCTGCATAGTAATTAATCCTGATAGTAAATTTTTTAGTAGGATGTGTATAGACTGTATTTGAATAAATATACTGGCAGGCAGAACAGTGTCTACAGGCAAAAGTGCCTGTTCTCATTGATTCACACTGTCTATTAATAATGGTCTTATTGCAAAGGTGATGCTTCAAAGACTTGTTATTTCTAAAGGAGAAAGCAGGTATGTCACTGATAGTGTTCTTCAATTCTGGGGCCTCCACTGTAAGATGTTCCAGTTCTTTTTTATAATCTCACAATAATTATTGATATCACTGGAATACTGAAAGGCAGTTCTAAACCTGTCTGTAGTAGTGCATTGTGTCCTACACTCTGATTCTTCATTAATAACATTTCTAAAATAGGGTCTGCGTCTGTCGCTTCTGTGTGTCCATGCTTGATCTATCACTTTATTTATTTCTTGTTCAGAATAGCCTCTTTCTAGAAATTCTTGTTTACTTATCGTGGCAGCCAAAAACTCTCAAGCTAAGACTCTGCCCACAATACCTCTCTCCATATTACCTCAGACCTCATTTGCCGCTCTTGTTGCAAGATGCGTCAGCCATTTCTCTCACAGCTAAATAAAATTTCTTTAGTTTTTTTTCATTAGCTAATTCCTGTTTCTTTTCTCTATTTTTATATATTTGTATCCTGTCGTCTCTACCCACTTTTCTTGATCAAGTGAGTGTGTTTTCTTCCATACCTTATAGCATTCTGTCCCTACCATTGTTGCTAGTACCCCTTCCTCTCTCCTTCCTTTTCTACCACTTTGGGTAGGTCTCGTTTTACCATAGTTGGTATTTTCTTCTCTTCTGCCAGTTTTTGGTAACTCTACCTACCATTGCTGGTAGTTTCTCCTTTCTGTCTTCTTGGTGTGTGTGTGAGTGTGTTGGATTGTGTTCTGCCTGTTGAACCTTTTTTTCTTCCCTTATGTTGTCAACATTGCAGAAAAGGTAAAAGGCATGACTGGCTTTAAACAGTGCCAAGGTGGTGGGCGAAAGATGCCCAACTCTGATGGGCACTCTGCATGTGTATATTGTTTGGGCCCAGCTCATCTAGACCAGAAATGTTCTGTCTGCCAGGCCTTGGTAGAGTATAGAAATAAAATAATCTTAAAAGGACTAATCAAGACTTCCTTTGAAGAAGCCTTATCCAAGGCCGATACCTTGCCTTCTAAAACGGCCTCTGGTGCCAAGACAAGCCACTCATTGCCGACTTCTCCTTCAACACTAGTGGCTAAAAAACATAAATCTTCGATACCAAGCACTTCCATGGAACCAAAGTCTAAGGTTCCAAGCCTTTCGTAGCAAACTATCTCCTCAGCATTGTCTACAACTACAGCACCACAAACCTCGCTGCCTGCATTGGCACTGATTTCTTTAGTTTCCCAGTCAGTCCCAACCTCTCTTACTGCACCACAGCAGGCATTGCATTCCCCCTCGGTGCCGAAATCAGAACATGTATATATACACCCAGTACAAGATACTCTGCTTCTGTTGACCTTCATGGGTCAGCTTCCCAGTCCCCTCTAAGAAAGGCCAGAATCCCCTTCTGGGTTATCTGTCCGTTCCTGCAGGAGTCTCACCAAAGTTGACATAGTGAGATTAGTGGATCAGCTCCTAGTGGCCAGGGGTCTTTCTGTCTCTTCCCAGACCCTTCTCCCCACTGGAGTTGGGATGTTTTCTCCCAGGACTCCACTGAATCTTCCTCCTCTGACCTCTTCTGAGGCCTTAGAGCTTCCCACTCCAATCCCCCCGGTTCCAGCTCACCCAGTGCCAACAGCCTTTTCGGCCTCAGTTCTGGGATCTGCTCGGACTTCTTCTGTTCCTGCAGAACTGGCGGACTCCCAGGGCTGTGGGTCCACTGTCTGGTCCAAGAGTTTCGGATTGGCTCCTGCTTTTTATTCGGAGTCATCCTTAATTTTTGGAACCCTGGCAGCTGGGGGTTCTTCCTCATTTCCTGCTTCATTGGTGGGTCTCTCAGAGCAGGGTGTGACCTCAGATCTTAGGTTGTCTTTCTCGGTTCTGGGCTCCCATCCCTCTTTGGGGGGACCTGCATTTCAGGTTATGGAGTGTATTGGCCTCTGCAGGCACTCAGCTGGCCCCTTCTGTTTTAGAGTTTTTATTCCCAGACTCCTTCTTGCCCAGAGCTACCACCAGCCTCTATGTCTAGACATTGGGCACCTAGGCTGCAAGATCTTCCTGCAAAGAGCCCCTCTTCTTCCGAGTCCTCCTCTGAGATTCCTCCTGAGGAGCCTCTTGGAAAAAAAAAGTGTAAGAGGAAACACTTGGATTCCCCTGAGGAATCAGTCACGGAAGACACAGAATTTGATTATGGAGAGGTTTCCCCCAGTCACCCCCAGAAGACGTCTCCTTCGGAGACACTTTAGAGATCCTCAAGCACAAGGGTAACTGGAAGCCCAATGCCCCTACCTCTGAGGAGTCTGTGTACTTGTAAGCCTTTGGTGCTCACCCATCTACTTCTTGGGTGACCCCACCCACTGACAAGCTCATTAAATTAATTGCACAGCGGGCTTGGAAGGCTCCTGATTCCATAGAACTATTTCCCTGGAGACCGGATAAGATACTCTCTGCTCCTGAGGGATGCACTAGGCAAAAGGGTTAGCAGTAGATGGCATGATGGTGGCGGCTGACACCAAAAAGGAACTTGCTGAAGAGTTCCTCTGTTCATCCTCCTAACCGAGTGTTTAGGGCGATGGACAGATTCGGAAAGCAGGTGCATGCTTCATCAACCTTTGCTTTAAGGTCTTTGAATTTTATGGCACATTTCACTAGACTCCAGAGGGACCTGATCAAGGAGCTATCAGATGCCCTAACAGGAGCTGTGTCTGAGGTGGTCCAGGACAAACCGGCCTCCCAGTTAGCTACCCTGGAGTCCATTTCCAATTTTTTCATGAGGCTCATTGCTTATGCAGCCGATGGGGTGACCAGGTCAGCTGGTTCAGGCGTTGCTATTAGACACACCTGGATGCACCTGTGTGAGTTTGCAGAGCCATTCAAGTCTTCCTTTGTTAATGCTCCCTTTGATGGATCTTCCTTATTCAGCCCTAAAGGCAAGGAAACTCTAACCAGGTGTGAGAAAGATGGACAGACCCTATCTGCAGTGGGCATACATTTTTCTGCACCTCAGTGATCCTACTCTAAGAATCAGAGGAGCGGAAAAATGTGGTTCAGAAAATCCCAAGGGCCTTTTCAGGTCACACATGGTGGAGGCTGCCCTTGGGGCAGAGGGGGGAGGTCTAATGGAAGACGCTGACCCTGAGGCAGAGGTGGCCTACAGAATCAGGGGACCAGAGATTCTTTCTCAGGGCAACCCTACCAGCGGTCCTGAAAGGGGGCCTGACTGCTTACCTCCGGAGTTGGGGGAATATTTTCACTGCAGTCAAAAAGCCTGGCAACAAATAACTTCAGATGCTTGGGTGCAGAGGATTATTACCTTATTACCAGAGGTTAGCATATCCCCTTCACTCTTTTTCCGATATCAAAATGAAAACTCCCCGATGTTTCACCCAATGAGAGGGACCAAGCAGCCTAAGGGATTCAAAAGCTGCTAGAGAATAGAGTCATCCCAGAAGTCCTGTCAGACCAAATAGGATCAGTATTTTACTCAAGGTTCATTTTAGTGCCAAAAAAGGCAGGGGACTTGAGACCAATTTTAGATCTCAGCCTTCTGAACAAGCTTGTTACCCAAATTCTTATCACAAGTCACTGCAAGAAGGACTTATCCTGGTGGTTGGAATCTGAGGAAATTCTCTTAGGTTGTCCCTTTGTCCCTTCTCAACCCATGGCCATAGTGAGCTCAGATGCCTCCCAGATGGGGTGGAGGGGCATTATCAGGGAAAAACAGTCCAACGCAATGGCCAACCTGCATATCAGTGTCCTGGAATTGAGGGCAGTGCTCTTAGCACTGCAAGCCTTTCAATCTGTCCTCCCTCCAGGGACAATTGCATTTCAGTCAGACAACATGTCGGTGGTCTGGTACATCAACAAACAGGGTGGAACCAAATCTTGCCCCCTGTGTCGAGAAGCTGTCAGAGTGTGGCAATGGGTGATTTCTTCTAAATGGGCTTTCTGATAGCAACACATCTTGGGAAGCTCAAACATGACAGAGGAAAAACTGAGCAGATGCATTCTCCTGCCTCACGAGTGTTCTCTCAATCCCAGCATGATGAAGAAGATTTTTTGTCAATGGAGCCAGCCTTGCTGTGACCTCTGCTTCACCCATGAACAACAAATGCAGCAGCTACTTTGCCCTAATCCCCCCTCAGGGGGAGACCCATAGAGATGCTGATGTTCTTCGTTTTCCATTGCTGCAGTCCTTACTATTGGGTATAGTCCGCATCCAGTCGGCCCGAATACCAGAGTATAAGGCTGACGTCGGCCAGGGCGCATTAGACTGACGTCAGTACGTCAGGGTACTAATGCGCATGACCGGCGTCATATCCTCAGTCTTTTTTGCCGCGTGGTCCGATGCAGAAGCAGTTTTGCGAGTGCAGGTTGGCGTTCTGAAATATTTCCGAAACTGGAGTTTCAGACCGAATCAGAGTTGGCTAAGTACCCCGTTGGGGAACATTTTTGTTTTTTCTTGCCTCAGTATTTAACCGGATGTCAGAAAAAGTGAATAACTGTATTTCTTGTGGGAAACAAATACCTCATAGGGATTACCATACATTGTGTATACCTTGTTTAGGGCCTGAGCACGACGTTGTTGGTTGCCGCTCTTGTGCTAGGTTTAACAAACGCACTATTAAGAGGAGGTTAGACTGTGCCAGATTAGTGTTTGGGAAGCGTTGCAATTATAAAATGCCGTCGGATGCTCCGACGCCCGCTTCGTCCAAGAAGCGCAAGGACAAAACAGCGAAGCCTAGGGTTGATGAACCGGCAGTCCCGGACGTCGGTTCTTTAGGAGGCTCAGTGGAGCCAGAGGTTTTGCCAGGAGTTTCTATGGAGTCTCAGGCAGAAACTTTACTGTTACAGGATGTACCCTCTCAGGAGGCAGGCCAGGCTGAGGGGGCTTCTCAGGTAACTATTCTTCCCTCTCTTCCCAAAGTAGTTAGAGCCCCTCCTTCTGTTGCCAAAACTTCTTTTAGAGGTAGGCCAAGTTCAGCTTCAGTAGGGGCTTCTCCTAGCATTTCGGGTTCTGTACCTAAGAAACATATGCTTAAAATGGCAGAAGATTTGATTACTATGATTAGAGGTTCTATGGGCCCTCCTGATAAGAGGCCTAGGGTGGACCCAGAGTTTGACAGTTTTGAACAGGGTTCAGGGGCTTCTGAGTCTTCTGCGGAAGATTTGCAGGAGTATCCTCATTATTCTGATTCTGATGTGGATGATGCCACTCCTTCCGGCTTCTCCTCCTGAGGATTTTTCATTTTCAGAGACTCTGCATTCCATGAGGGAGCACTTTAAATGGGAAGGCCAGGATTACTCTGATTCCAGGAAGAGGCTTAGGGAATTCTTGTTTTACCCCAGCATAGGCCCTTAGCTATACCTCCTGTGTTGAATGTGGTGGAAGATGTTTTGCAGAGGCTTCCTGAACCCTGATTCTTTGCCTCCTGCTCCTGTTAAACCTGATAGGTACTATAGGGTGCCCGAAGCTCATAAGTATTTGTTTAAGAGTCCTAGGGCGGACCCAGAAACTGTTTCTCAGGGGCCTAAAGGTGTTAAGGCCTCTGTGGTTAAAAATCCTGTTCCCACTGACAAAGAGGCAAGGGCGTTGGATAGGTGGGGTAAGAAAGTGTATACTTCTTCCACTCTAGCCATGAGAGCGTTGAATTGTCAGTTTCACATGCTGAAATATCAAAATTATCTCCTTTCACAATTGAAATCTAAGGTGGATGCTTTGGCGGAAGGTATTGATTGTAAAGAATTGCTGGATTTAGTTTATGTGTCTGAACAAGTGGGCAAGCATTCTTTGCAATGTGGTTTTGATGCTGTGCAGGCCTCCTCGAGGGTGGCTGCCACTAGTTCTGTTCTTCGCAGGCATGCCTGGTTGAGGGATCAAAATTTGGCTGAGCATGTTAAGACAAGGATTTTGGATGCTCCTTTACAGTCTGATGTGTTGTTTGGTTCACCTGTGGAAGCAGTTTTAAAGAAAATGGAGGACAAAGCTAAGTCTATGCAAACTGTTAAAGATTTTTTGCAGGTACAGCCACCGAAGTTTAGTAGAAATTGGCCTGCTAAAGGGTGGACATATCCTGCTTATGATTCACAGTCTAGGGGTAGGTCTAGACGTGGTAGGGGCAGGGCTCAAGGTTCTTTTAGGCCTAGAACAGGGAGTTCACCTGCTCAGACTTCTGGTGAGGGCAGGGGTCAGTCCTTTCGTAAACAGACTCAATGACCTGCCTTTTCAGCTGCCAGTAGATTCTCGTCTGGCAGCTCCTTTAGGAGGACGACTGTCTCTTTTCAAAGAAAATTGGGATTTAATTACTCAAGACAGATGGGTGTTGGACATCATTCACCACGGTTACAGATTTTATTTCCATACAATGCCCCCTTTCAAAGGCATGCCAGACGTTCCTCCTCCACAAAGAAAAGAGGCTCACAAGCAAGTTTCCCAGTTACTCCAAATGGGGGCCATTCAGCCAGTCCCTGTATCAGAAAGGGGTCTAGGATTTTATTCTCGCATGTTCCTAGTACCAAAGAAGGGGAACACGTGGAGACCGATTTTGGATTTATCTCTCCTCAACACTTATCTGGACATTCCCAAGTTCAAGATGTTGACGTTACAACAGCTTTTACCCCTGCTGGGCAAAGATCACTGGATGGTAACTTTAGATCTCAAGGAAGCTTACCTTCATGTGCCTATCAGGCTAAGTTACAGGAAGTATCTGCGGTTTCGAACTGGAGATTCTCATTATCAGTTCTCTGCATTGCCCTTTGGCTTATCTACTGCGCCCAGAGTATTCACAAAGGTTCTGGCTCCAGTGATAGCTTACTTCAGGCTACAAGGAATTCAAATCTATCCTTATTTAGACGACTGCCTGATTCTGGCTCAAGAAAAGGAAGACCTTCTACAGCATCTGGAATATGTTATAGCAGTGCTAAGATGCCTAGGGTATTCTGTGAACGAAATAAAGTCCAGTCTAGTACCCTCTCAAGACATGTGCTTTCTGGGTGTGAGACTGAATACAGCAGCCCAGATGGCCTTTTAACCCCGGACAAACAAAAGAGTCTATCATTTTACTTCCATCAACTATCTCATCAGTCCGTGCTGACTGCAAAGACAGTCCTTCAAGCATTAGGGTTCATGGCATCTTGTATTCTGGTGCTTCCCAATGCCAAACTGCATATGAGGAAGTTACAATGGTATCTCAAAATGTATGGACACAGCACTGCCAGGATTTAGACACTGTCATTCGAATAATACCTTGCCTTCAAAGAGAATTTTTGTGGTGGGCTCAGGAATGTCACCTAAACAAGGGACTCTCTGTGACCCGGCCAGAGGCGAGTCAGATTTTAACGACAGATGCCTCGGACATTGCTTGGGGTGCTCATCTAAATGGAAAGTGGATACAAGACAAGTGGCCTGCCAGACTACAGCATCTACATATCAACATGAAGGAGATGTTAGCAGTCCAGTTCGCATTACTGGCTTTCAAGGAGTTACTTCTTCCAGGGCAGGTGTTGATTCTAACAGACAACACAACTGTCATGTGGTACATCAACAAACAAGGGGAACACATTCTTATCCTCTATGCGGGCAAGAAATGTTTTTAGGGGAGCCTGCGCTACGCTTGCACCTAACTCTTCAGGCAAGGTTTCTGCCAGGAGCACAGAACTCCTTAGCAGATGTGTTAAGCAGACAAATCATGGATCCCCACGAGTGGAAACTGGATCTTCATGTATTTCAGACATTGACAGTGTCATGGGGAACTCCAGACATAGATCTGTTCGCTTCTCCACTAAACCACCAGCTGCCACAGTTTTGCACAAAGGGGTTTCATCACACAGCTTGGAAAGTGGATGCTCTGTCTTTCAGTTGGACAAACCTTCATGTGTATGCCTTTCCACCTCTGCCTCTTCTTCCAAAGGTACTGTTAAAGGTCAGACAGGACAGGCCAAGGATGATTTTGATAGCTCCAGATTGGCCTCGGCAACACTGGTACCCACTACTACGGAGTCTGGTAAAGAAGCCTCCATGGCCTTTACCTTTGATTCCACATCTGTTATCCCAGAAAGACGGTCATCTGCTCAATGTCAAGCTTCACTCTCTTCATCTGACAGCCTGGCATATTCTGTGTTGAAACACAGCAGGTCTCAACTTCCTCAACAAGTTTTAAATGTGATTATGGAAGCCAGAAGACCTAGTACAAGGAAAGTGTACGCAGAAAAATGGAAGAGATTCTTATTTTGGAGTAAAGCAAAGAATTTGGAGATTTCTGAGCCTAATTTGAGTATGGCTCTTCAATATCTTACTGAGTTACTGGACAAGGGTCTGTCCTTCTCTTCCATTAAGATTCATGCTGCAGCAATCTCAGCTCACTATGATTGTGACCCACCATTGTTTTCGCATCCTTTGTTCAAGCAGTTTCTTAGAGGGCAAAGAATATAAGACCCCCACGTAGAGCTCCTACTCCTGCTTGGGATCTCAATTTTGTGTTGGAAAAACTTACTCTACAACCTTTTGAGCCTGCGGCTACTGCTGAATTGAAATATTTGTCATGGAAGACTGCTTTTTTGTTGGCTATTACTTCTGCAAGAAGGGTGTCTGAGTTGCAGGCCCTTATGGCAGTCGAGCCCTTTTGATTTTCCATAAGGATAGGGTATCATTACGCACTAATCCTTCCTTTATGCCTAAGGTGGTTTCTAGTGTGGCTTTAAACCAAACTATTCATTTGCCTACTTTTTATGCAGACCCCAAAATAAAGGGGAAAAGATTTTGCATACTTTAGATGTACACAGGCAATTGCGTTATTACTTAAGCAGGACTAAGGATTTTAGGCAGTCTCAGCAGTTGTTTGTTTCTTTTGCTTTGAATTCAGGGCAAGCCTGTGTCAAAACAAACTATTTCTAGGTGGATTGGCCTTTGCATTGCATTTTGTTATTCCCATCATGGCAAGGAGATTCCAGCTGGGATTAGGCCTCATTCCACTAGGGCTACTGCCACTTCAACAGCATTTCTACGGGGGGGTGGCAACTAAGGATATTTTGGAGGCAGCTACTTGGAGTTCAGTGCATACTTTCTCTAAGCATTATCACCTTCCTATCTACTCTAAGTCTAGGGCTGGTTTTGCCACAGCTGTTTTGCAAGGCATGTTGTCAGCTCCTGCTTCTTTATGATTTGCCAGCCTCCCTTACCTCTGCTTTGGGATTCTACCCAATAGTAAGGACTGCAGCAATGGAAAACGAAGAACATAGTACAGTTTTGTACCTACCATAAATGTAGATGTTCGAGGATTCCATTGCTGCAGTCCAATTTACCCTCCCTCCTTCCCCTCTGTGTTTAGGGGTGGTTGTGTAGGTGAGTTTCCATGCTTATATTTTTGTATATGTTGTTCATGTTTTGGTGCAGGTATTTTGGGCCTTGTCTTTTTAGGGTCTTCTGACATCTGGGGCAAGAAAAGACTGAGGATATGACGCCGGTCATGCGCATTAGTACCCTGACGTACTGACGTCAGTCTAATGCGCCCTGGCCGACATCAGCCTTATACTCTGGTATTCGGGCCGACTGGATGCGGACTATACCCAATAGTAAGGACTGCAGCAATGGAATCCTCGAACATCTACATTTATGGTAGGTACAAAACTGTACTTTCTTCTCAGTTGGCCCTTAGGTCTACTCTACACAATTCCCCTTCCCGCTCATTCCACTCTTTTTGAAGAAAGCAAGCAGGTTGAGAAGCAAAGTGATCCTCATTGCACCCTTCTGGCCTTGACAAGTTTGGTTCCCCTTCCTGTGGCCTCATCTAATTCACCGTCCATGGATTCTGGACCCAGTTGCAGACCTGCTGTCTCACTCGCAGGGACTGGTGCATCCCAACCTTCAAAATCTCAAGCTTACAGCTTGGTTCCTCCAATTCCAGTAGTCGCCAGGCAGAATGATTTACCTTCCCCTGTATGAAAAATTCTACTGGCTTCCTACACAATTAACTCATTACAGCCCAGTGCACCTCTAGGCATTTCTGCAGTTAAGTCCTACTGACGCCTCTAGGCATCACACATCACTTGTTCATATTTGCATTAATAATTACAAAACCATACTTCGTACAAGGTATCAGAAGATTTCATCTTAAAGCATACATGATGGCAAACACAACTGTATTGATGTCTGACCTCTGTCTAATTTAGTTAGAGATATTGATTATTTGTATACTGTATTTCTGGTGTAATTTGTATTGTACTAATTTTAATATTTCTCTAAACATCTCAACGTTCAGGTAACACAGAAAGAGCTGCATAGCCTCATATGAAAGCCCACAGCTGTGTGAAGAAAATCATGCTGCTATTATGTGTCTTGCTTGAATAGTTACTGATATCTCATAAGCTGTGTGTGCAACATTACAAAGTTAATATTCAATGCCTTTATTTTGGCTTACAAAATCCAGTTTAAAGCATCAAACTAAATGAATGCCACTAAAGTAAAGATTAATTTGTCCTGAATAATTTGCAATTTACAGTTTTCTTGTAATACTTATGGCTCCAGAGATATGAATATTTGTTTGAACTGTAAGGTGATGACTTCATTTTTTTAAAGGCT
The DNA here is from genome assembly GCF_019279795.1 of Protopterus annectens. Taxonomy (NCBI): domain Eukaryota; kingdom Metazoa; phylum Chordata; order Ceratodontiformes; family Protopteridae; genus Protopterus; species Protopterus annectens. The sequence goes on along the minus strand of NC_056731.1, from coordinate 1,714,595,970 downwards.
CAAGCCTCACCTACTGGGGTTTAAAATACACACTCAAGAGAGCTGTACTGGAGTGAATGAGTTAAGGTCCAGTTAGCTGCCATTTCTAATTTTCATAATGGTTTCGAGGACCTTCCTCTAATTTTACATAGATTATGTAAAGTGTTCCTCAAAGGAGTTCTGTGATTAAAGCCTCCGTTTGAAGACCCTTTAGTCCCCAGGGTTCTGACCTTGGTTTTACAGTCCCTGGTGTTTCTGCCTTTTGAACAACAGCTACATGTCACTTAAAATTTCTCTCATGGAAAACTGTTTTTCTGATAGCCATTACCTCCACCAGATGAATTTCTGAGATTCAAGCCTTATGCTCAAAACCCCCTTATTTGTTTTTTCATAAGGATAGAGTTTCACTCAGAACCAACACATCCTTTCTTCCAAAGGTGGTTTCAGAATTCATTATTAATCAACCCATTGACTTGCCCGTTTTCTTTTAAAGTTTTTCCAAAAGTGAATATTGCTTACACTTGTTGGATGTTCACAGACAGTTAACATTTCTACTCAGCAGAACTAAAAAATTTAGAAAATCAGACCAGTTGTTTGTATCTTTTTCTGGCTCAATTTTAGGAAAATCTATTTCAAAGGTTACCTTGTCAAAATGGCTAAGAGACTGTATTACTTACATTTATAATAACAAGAATATCAAATTGCGCCTGTTAATGAGCATTCCACCAGATCAATGGCCACTTCAGCTGTTTTCCATTCCAAGACTTCCATGGATGAGATATGTTCAGCAGCAACATGGGCTACTTCACATACCTTTATCACTCATTACAAATTGTATCTAGTCTCCAGGGGAAGAACTTCCTTTGGTTCTATGGTTCTCAGGAATATTCTTCCATAAGGCCACCTGGGACCTAAAGTAGCTGAGGACTCTGTTGCAAGGGTCAAGGGTAGATGAAGACTGACAACATCAGATAAAGAAGTTATGTACTTACCATGATGTTCCATCTGTGTTGTCGATCTTCATCTGTCCTTAACACCTCACCCTCCTTCCCCCCCCCCTGTAGATTTACTGGAGGTTTGGAAGCTTGTTCTGGCTTCTTTATCAGGGTTGACCTTGGACATGGCTTCTTCCTTGGTTTTAAATTCCTCTGTCTTGCTATGTGGCCACAAACTCGATCTGAGGTAATATGGAGAGGGGTATTGTGGGTAGAGTCTTAGCTCGAGAGTTTTTGGCTGGCGCAAGCTGTGTAACAGACGAGACAGTTCTGAGGATAGGAACCAAGTACCCATGGGTCAAGGATAGTTGAAGATCGACAACACAGATGAAACACTATGATAAGTACATATAATCCAAACATTCTCCCGCTCTTTCCTCAGTATCCCTCCATAAAATAAAAATGTCATCAAGGTTAATAGACATAGAGTCTAAAGGATTTATTAAACTGGTGGTTGAATAAATATCTACATTCCCACTGGGCCATTACCACTTTATCAAAAGGGGAGTCAACTGGAGGACCCACAGCTACTCTACTTTTTTGTAGGAAATACTGTCCCTCAAACATGGTGCAGTTATATTTCAGAAAATCAGTTCAAGAAATTATTTGTGGGTTAATTGTATCCTGTGACATTTCGTTAGACATTAGGAATTCAGCAAACCCCACTATGCCCAATTCCTGGGGAATAACCGTGCATAAGTCTTTTACGTCAATGGTGATAAATATATCCTCAGCATTAAATTCCAAGTTGTTTATTTTGTTAAGGAAGTCCCAGGACTCCTTGCATATATAAACTTCCTCCCTTATTAGATGTTTTATTTTTTCACCCACAAACTTGGCAACAGGCACTTGCAATTGAATTTCTCACATTGACTATATGTCGCTTCGGAGGATTAATGACGTTTTTATGGATTTTCAGAGCCCATGATCAGAAATTTGGAAAAAAGAGAACTTTATTGGCAGTTGCATATGAATGCTTGCAACTGGCCTGGACTGAATGAGCACTGCTCCATTAGTTCCATACTGAAACGCAAAGCACTAACTAGATAGTATTAATTTTACATTACTTAGAAGCTTAAACATGCACATTCATTTTTAGAAATAATGTATATATACATAGCTTTTGAGTTCAACTTATTTAAGTTACATTCTAAATTCTTTCTAAATTAATCATAATTTTAACATTTAAATGCATTTCTAAATATTTTCATTTAAACTAATTGACATCTTAAATTTTGTAAAGCTGCTTGTTTACACTTTGTGCTTGAAATTTTAAGATTTTAACTACTCTAACAAGCATTCTCTGTAGGTATGGTTTTGTTGGATCAGGTGATCTAATTTGTATTGTAAAGGGCAGTTTCAGGTTTTAAGTCATGTCTGAAGAAGTTTTTTAAATTAATAAGAAACAAAAGAGCTTATTGTAGATAAAGTGATTTAGCGGCCCAGCTGTTCGGCAATACATTTTTTGTTTTCAACAGTTTAAGTAATTTGTCTGGATTTGGGCTTGGTTCGACTCCAAGGATGTTGGAGCTGTCCCTGCCCCTCAGGGCTTCAGCATTGGACAGCTCAGTACTGACCCCCCCTTCAAGGCAGGGATCTGGGCAGGGTCGGGGTATGGTAGCAGCTGGTGCTTCAGTGCTGGTGCAGCCAGCTACGACTTCTCCTTTTCCTTCCGCCTTTGATGTAGTAGAAATTGTCTTCTCTCATCTGAGAGATATGGCTACTCTTTCTTCTTTGGATCCTACAGTCCTGCTGCCATCAGATCCAAGCTGTGATCCTCCCAGACCTATTACTCAGGGTCAGCTGGCCCTGTCAAGCATCCATCCAGACTGTCCCCCTTGAGGACTTTCCCCTCTCTTCAGACACCTCTCCAGAACATAGGTCTGAGGAGGTCCCCATAAGAGAATGTACAAGAAAAGGCACATAGACTCCCCCTAGGAGTCAATCACAGATGACACTTACCTTGATGAAGGTGAGGGGTCCCCATGGTCTCCACCAGATTATGTCTCCTTTGGAGACATCTTAGATATCCTCAGGAAGAAAGGTGGATGGTCCTCTGATACCCCTTTCCAGGAGTCTGTTTTCCTAGAAGGTTTTGGGTCCAGCTCATCTACATCTTGGGTGACTTCCTCGACTGATGAGCTTATAGATCTAGTCTCTTTCGTCAGGCGTGTAAGGAACCGGATATTGCAGAACCCATCCTCTGTCATCCTGATAAGGTCCTTGCCCCTCCTAAGGACAGGCCTCACTGGAGCAAAGGGGTGCCCGTTGTAGCAGCATGCACAAAGGAATAGTTTGGTGAGCAGAGCTCCTATATCCATCACCCTAACAGAGAGTCTAGGGTGTTGGACAGATTTGGAAAGTGTGTTTATGCCTCAGTGACCTTTGCCTTATGGTCACTGAATTACTTGGCACATTTCACTAGGCTCCAAAGGGATTTGAGTAAAGAGCTTTCTATATCCCTTTCTGAGTCCATGTCTGAGGAGGACCACAAGAAGCTGACTTCCCAGCTGGCCACTTATCTGTTCATCTCTAATGCTTCCATAAAGTTAATTTCCCATGCAGCTGAGGGTACCTCATAGGCAGTGGGTTCAGGCCTAACCATTAGAAGACATACCTGGATGCACTTGTGAGACTTTGCGGAGCCCTTCAAGTCTTCTTTCATCAGAGTTCCATTTGATGGATTGTCCTTGTTTGATCCCACTGTGAAGGAAATGCTTTCCCGGAGTAAGCAGGATAGAAAAACCTTGTTTGCCATATTGATTTGTTTCTTTACCCCTCAGAGATCCTTTTCCAGGAATCAGTGAAGAGGTAGGAAAATGTGGTTCTGTAAGTGCCAGGGTTCTTTCTAAGACTCACATGGAGGATATTTCCCCCAGGGCCAGAGGGGTGAGTTCAAATGGAAGATGGCATCCTCATACCAGAGGAGGCCCACAGAATCAGGGTTTGTGAAACTCCTTCTTGGATAAATCCTTTCAGCATTCCTGAAAGGTTGCTCACCTCTGAAGGCAGTTGGGGGGCACTTGTCTCTGCACCCAGATGCCTCGGTATTAATCACAAAAGATACTTGGGTGTGAAAAATCATATTCAGAGGTTACTTCATACCATTTTTTGCAAATTCCCCCAAACAAAAAGAAAAGGCCCCCTGACATTCCACCCAGTTAGAGGGAGGCAGCAGCTCTAGAAGTTCAAAAGCTGGTATACAAAAGAGCCATTTAGGAGGTCCCACCAGATCAGAGATTGTTTTTAGTGCAAAAGAAAACAGGGGACCTAAGACCAATTTTGGACCTCAGCAATCTAAATCAATTTGTAAAGAAATCAAAGTTCCAAATGTTCACGGTTTGGTCCATTCTGTCATTTCTGTGCAAGGATGATTGGATGTGCTTCATCAGTCTTCAGGATGCATACTATCACATCAAGATGAACTGACAATCCCGAAGATTTCTGTGCTTTTGGCTGGGGGCAGTCACTATCAGTTTAGAGCCCTGCCCTTTGGTCACACACATCCCCAGGGTGTTTACCAAATGTTTGCCAGCAGTAGCAGCTCACTTGAGACTGCTAGGATTCTGAGTGTTTCCCTACCTAGATGACTGGCTCCTCACCACCGTGAGCAGACATCTCTTTGAGAAATCCAGGGACTACTTGCTCCAGTTATGTCAATCCCTGGGCATCTCAGTAACCTTTGCATGTCACATCTTCAACCGCTTCAGAGTCTGGAGTTCATACTTGCTCATTTGGACACAGTCAGTCAGATAGTCTCCCCACTGAACAGAGTGCTGACCATCAAGAGTCAAGTGGAACAAGTTATCTAGCACTTTTCTGCCCCAGCCAGACTTATTCTTCAGACCTTAGTGTCAGTGGCAAAAGCTATAACCTTGGCTCCTGTGGCTCATTTTTATATGCAAATTGTGCAATGGTCTCTAGCTGTTCAGTGGTCAATTTTTTGCCATCCCTTGTCTTTAACAGTCAAGCTCATTCAAGTATGCAAAGACTACCTATATTAGTTGATTCAGTTGGATGATGTTTCTCAGGGCTGTCCATTTATTTCTTCCATACCCAGTAGCCACGGTTACCAAGGACACTTCCCATCTGGGGTGGGGGGATTTTTTTTGGAAGGATGGTCCAAGGCACATGGTCCCCAGGAGTGACCAATTCACACATCAGTGTCCTAGAGATGAGAGCATTGCAGGCCTTCCAGAATGCCCTTCCCATTGGGACTATTGTGATTCAAGCCGAAAACATATCTGTGGTTTGATACATCAACAAACAGGGTGGAACCTGATTTTATCTCCTTTGTTTAGAGGCAGTGAGAATGTGGCAGTGGGTGATCTCCTCCAACCACTTTCTTATGGGAATGCACATACCTGGGAAATCCAACCTGCTAGCAGATAAACTCAGCAGGTCTATTCTGATGCCTCATGAGTGGTCTATTAATAAGTTAGTAACAGAGAGGATTTTCCATTGATGGGGTCAGTCTTGCTGTGATCTGTTTGCTTCTCCCAACAACAAGTGTAGCAGGTTCTTTGCCCAGACCATCCCCCCGGAGAGTCACCAAGAGATGATGTACTCCACATTTAGCCCTCCGGTCTCCATTACACTTATCCTCCAATACCTCTAATTCCCAAATTCTTGCAGAAGGCACTTCAGTTGAAGAGCACAGTTATCCTGATTGCCCTGTTTTGGCCCCGAATTGTGTGGTTCCCCTTTACTTTGGTCTCACCTTCACTATCCACCTTGGATACTAGACCTCAGTCCAGACCATGTCTATCATCCATTGGGGATGGAACACACAAAAATTTCAGGCCTCAAGTTGACCACATGGTTTCTCCAATTCCACTGATGGTTAGATAGCCCAGGCTTTCCTCCCCAATCTGACAAATATTTCTGTGATCTTAGAAATCTACAAAAGTAAATGGAAGAGATTATCTGTTTGGGCTGTACAGAGGGGAATTGTACCCCTTTACTGCCCCCATTTCTGCTGTTCTGGAGTTTTTAACATCTGTTTTTTAAGAAAGGGATAGTTTCTCTACTATTAAAGTGCAATTGACAGCGATATCTAATTTTCATTCAGGGGAAAATTCTTCCTCTTTAACTTCATCAAAATTGTGCAAGGCTTTACTGAAAGGTATCTTTTTGCTTAGACACCCAGTGAAGAATCCTATACCTCACTGGGACTTAACAATGGTGCTGCAAGCTTTAACTCAGTGTCCTTTTGAACCATCGGCTAGAAATGACTTAACTTTTTTATCCAGGAAAACTGCTTTTCTTGTGGCCATTACATCTGCTAGGTGAGTATCGAAGCTTCAGTCTTTGTCTTCCAAATCCACATTTTTGATCTTCCAGAAAGGGAGTTACCTTACGAACCAGTCCATACTTCTTGCCTGAAGTAGCCTCAGAAGCTAATATTAATCAAGCCATTAATTTGTCTGTTTTCTTTCCCAACTTGGCTAATAAAGGTGAACACATGCTTCATCTCTTGGATGTACATAGGCAACTTTGTTTTTATCTACATAGAACAAAAGACTTCTTAAAGTTAGGTCAATTATTTATAGTCAACAACAGACCCCTAAAGCACACTCTACCACAGCCATGGCTACATCATCAGCATTTTGGTCCAGAACTACTTGGTCTAATGCCCATACTTTTATTGCTCATTACAAATTGGAAGCAGGGCTGATTTGGTTCTGTAGTACTCTAGAATATATAGCTGGGGATTCTGTCCCATCAGTTGAGGAAGAATGAAAAGGACAACATCAAATATTAGTTATGCACTCACCATAACTATTCATCTGTGTTGTCCATTTTCATTCTTCCTCAACTTCCCACCCTTCTTCCCTATCCCTTTAACTCCTGGAGTAACCTTATGGTTGTTGTAGAACTTCTGTTCCAGGTTTGAGCCCCCAGACTTTCTCTACTTGTCTTCCTTTTGTGTTAGCCTGCAGTTAGTTCTTTATATTGCTTATTGGGCAGCAAACTCGATCTGAGGTATTGCAAGGTAACTGGGACATTATGGGTAAAGGGAGGAGCTCCAGAGTTGGATTCAAGAGTATAGTAAATGCGACTGAGCTGGATTCAAGGTCGGATCTGAGACCCATCATTTGAGGAAGAGTGAAAATTGACAACACAGATGCATGGTTGTGGTGAGTACATAACTTTAATTTCCCTCCTGTCCTACAAGACATGCTTTCTTAGGGAGTAATAGAAAACTTTCCTCCTTCCCAAAGAGGAAAACATTTTTATTCAAGAATGTTTCTAGTGCCAAAGAAAGAAAATGCCTTGAGACCAGTTCTGGACCTTTGTTTCCTAAACCAGTTTCTGATGGTGAGGGGTGGAAGGTTGGCATAATGGTTAAGGTGTTTACCTTACAGACACAAGGTGCAGAGTTTGATTCTCACATGGGGTAATTGGCTAGGCTTAAAATGGCCCACAAGGGCATTTAGCCTAGTACTAACCTATGAACCTATGAACCACGCTCAAAATTCTTTCCTACATAATCTCTTACTCCTGCTTTCTCATTTCGTTTTTTTTTGGTAACTCTAGATTTAAAAAATGCTTTTCATTACATCCCTGTCTGTTCAGACTTCAGATGTTCCTTAAGGTTTTATGTGCCTGGATCACATCATCAGTTCTGTGCCTTAACCTTTGGGCTAGCCACTACTCGAAGAGTGTTCACAAAAAGCCTAGCTCCAGTTATAATGCATTGCAGGATACAGGATATCTGCATTTTTGCATATTTAGATGACTTGCTTATCTTTGCAGAATATATTTCAAAGTGTCAGGATTCTCTCACTTGGGTGACAGACCTCCTGTGCAGGGTGGGATTCCAAGAGAACATTCAAAGCTCTTTTTTAACTCCTTCACACAGGATTGTTTTCTTGGAGTGTCTGCTAGACACCTCAGTACAAACAGCTTTTCTTCCACAGCAAAAAAAAAAAAAAAAGATTTATGTCTAGGTCTTTTTCACGGGGGTTCCACGCAGACTTTGGTCACTATGAGTAAATAGTCCTGGATCATACCTATCAACCTCTTAGAGCAAGAAATCTGGACACAGCCATAAATAAAAGTAGGACAGAAGCCCGAAAGTAGAGACAGTTTTTAAATATTGCTGTTACAAACTTAGAAAGTTGATAGAATAACAGGTTTTGCATTAGCATGAATTTTCTGAAGGGTATGAAGTCTGAAGCTCAAATGTCTGTCATTATTTTCTAACTTTAGTCTTTAATGATTTGCCACTAATTTGCCAGAAAACCACAATTTTATGAAAAGCGGACCAAAAATTTGAGACAAAAATCTGGACATTCTACGAAAGTCTGTACAGTTGAGAGATATGGTCTGGATTCTGTCTCGTGGCATCTATGATTCTCATGATGCCTCTGGCAAAACTCCACTTGAGAAATATACAGTGCTATCTGAAGTCTCTCTGGCCCCAGCACCAACAGCCAGTATCTTTTCAGGTTCCAGTTATAGGATTTGTAAGAAGAGAAATCATGGGAACCCCAGGTCCACTGCAAGTTGTTATGGACCATACCTGAATGATATGGTACATAAACAAATAAGGGGGGACTAGGTCTTTTCCCCTAAGCAGACTAGCCAATTTAACATGGGCTATAGCTCTATAGCATAGTCTCACTCTACAGGCTTCCACAATTCCGTCAGAGCAAAATTGTGTGTCAGATAAGCTGAGCAGGACAAATGCAGACCTTCTTGAATGCAAACTAGAACTGGGGGTCTTCAAGATTTGATCCATCTGTGTGGAGTTCCTCGGGTAGACCCTTTTGCCTCCTGTCTGAACAATCAGCTGGAAAAATTCTATTTCAGGATTCCATGCAAGAATATCCATTGAAGGCGAAAAGCCGAGGTACCAGTTATAATAAAAAAAGTTGAACAGCTTTTTACCAGCGTTTTTCTGCTTCTGAAGTTTTTTTTTTATTTTTATTTTTTTATTTTTATATTGGCTACAAAAGGTTTTTCCATGCAAGAAGGCCTGGAAAACAGATGTCTTTTCTTTCTCTTGGACAGAAGTGTTCCTGAATCATTTTCTACCCTTTCCACTGATATTCAAAAGATTCAGAAGGAATCCCCCAAGATCATTGTGGTGATTCCCTTCTGGCCCAGGCAACATTGGTTCTCCCGTCTTTAGAAATTGGCCAGAGGCAATTACCACAAGCTTCCTCATAGACTGCATCTATTCACACAAGAACAGGGGTGTTTGATTACATACTGACCTGAAACCACTTCAGCTGACTGCCTGAATGATAGGGTCCTAATTCCTTTTAGGCACTTATTTACTGAGTATGTGCAGCAGGTACTAATGGAGGCAGAAAAGCCTGCTACTAGAAAGTCATATATTAGCAAATTGGAAAGGTTTTCTAGTTGTGCCAACAGCATAACTGGCACTGATTCATTTCAGCATGTCTACACATAGATTCCCTTGTTTTGTGGCATTCCCATGTCAAAATGTTTTTAAAAAGGATATTGCATAAGAGACTTTCAAGAAAACTGGAGGCTCTTTCTTGAGATCTTTAATTTTGTGTTAGAGAAACTACCTCTTGCTCTATTTGAACCAGCTCATCTGGCTGACTTGAGATTCTTAACGTGGAAAACAGTTTTACTGGTTGCTCTGACCTCTGCAAGAGGATTATCTGAGTTGCAAGATCTTATGTTGGGTCAGCATTATCTGATTTTCCACAGGAATGGGTTAAATAATACTTTTATCCCTAAAGTGACACCCAAGTTTACTTTAAGCCAAACTGTAAATCTCCCTGTGTTCTTTCCTGAACCCCAAAACAAGGGAGAAAGGATATTTCGTACCTTGGATGTCCACAGACAATTCAGATACTGTCTTGACAGCACAAAATCTTTCAGAACTTCTGATTAGTTTTTCATTTCTTGTGAAGGTAAGAAGACGGAACAACCTGTGTCAGAGCATACTGTTTCCCAAATGGCTGTCTCAGGCTGTTACCTTTTGTTATTCCCACTACAACAAAACTATTCCAGACAGAGTCAAGGCTCATTCTTCCAGGACCCTGGGTTCATCTATGACTTTTTGGAAAGGGATGACTTCTAGAAGTATTTTAGAAACAGTAATAGTAGCTTGGTCTTATGTACATATTTTTACAAAGCATTTCAAGCTAGATTCCTTCTTTGAGTCTAGGTTAGCCAAGAAAGGTCAGACCGTTCTCCAGGGGCTCTTAAACTCACTCCTTCCACCTCACAGTTGTTCTAAGCTATGGTAGTCTACCCACATAACTTAGGCTACTGCAGCAGTAAACAATACGAAGAACATAGAGTAATTGTTTTAAGTAACTTGCCATAACAGTAGATGTCCAAACGATCACTGTTGCAGTAGACACTTCCTTCCTCCATCCCTTTTTTGGGCTGTGTTTTTTTTGCCAAAGTGTGTATGTTTATTTTGTGTTGCTCCTAGGAATATCCTCTCAGGACTCAGCTTCTCAGTCTCAATTGGCATGAAAGCTCAAAAGAGCTTGGCACCCAAACCTGTATTTTAGTCAGCTCAGCATGAGCTGACTAAGTGTTTGGATACATGGAAGGTGCCTTGAAGCTTTGGAAGCTTGCCAGCTGTTATATCCTATGCAGAATATAACCCATATGGCTTAGGCTACTTCACCAGTGATCATTTGAACATCTACTGTTATGCTAAGCTTACTTACACAATTGTACTTTCTTAGTTATGTCTTGTTTTCAAACAAAACCCCAGCCAAACTTGTCACCCTGTTCAATTCCTACTTCATTGATACCATAGCTAACCTAACTGCCACCTTTACTACAGTTATCACCACTACCACCAAGACAGCTGATGACCAAATCATGCCAGAAAACAATCCTACTCTCGACTCCAACCTAAAATTCTCCCCCATACCCACCACCACAATAAAAAAAAACATTTACTTAAGCTAAAACCTTGTACTCTGGCCCCTGACAATCTACCCCCACACTTCCTGCAGCTAGCTGCAAACTCTGTAGCTTATCCCATCAGCATACTCATTAACAGATCAGTTAAAGAATCCCTAGTCCCAGACATCTGCACAAAGGCGGCACCAGTACAGACATCAGAAACTTTCAGCCCATAGCAATTCTGTCACCCCTCTCTAAAATACTGGAAAAATACATCCATGCCCAACTCCTCAACCGCCTGCTTGAAAACCTAATTCTATCACCCATTCAGCATGGTTTCAGACCAGGACACACCACCACTACTGCCCTCCTCTCCTTCCTAGAAACAGTTAATCAGGCACAGGATTCTGGAAAAATAATCGCTTCTGTTTTCTCCAAAGCTTTTGATACCATTTCCCACACCACCTTCCTCTCCAAACTATCCACCCTTCACATTTCCCCACCTACCGTACAGTGATTTAATAGCTCTCTCTCCAATAGGCAGCAATCAACCAAATGGCGACAATCTTACTCTCCCTTCCTCAATACTTCCACAGGGTTACCCCAAGGCTCCATACTTGGTCATCTCTTATTTAGCATCTTTATTAACAACTTTCACTCTACTCTCCCACAGTGCTCAGTAATCCACTATGCTGACAACTCTACAGTAATATGCACTGAAAATTCCAGCTCTGAACTCCAGCAGATCAACCAGAATGCCCTCACCTCTACTGAATCTTGGATGCTTAACAACCATCTTGCCCTAAATCTGAAAAAAACTCTAGTAGTACTTTTTATCCGTAAGAAAACCGCTTCTCTAGATAAAAAAACTCTTCACTATACCAGCCCACGACAATACCACTATAGAAGTTGTCCAACACACTAAACTACTAGGCAATATTATAGATGAAAACCTTAACTTTGACCTACACATAAACAATAACATCATAAAACACACCAAAAGCTCTGTATGCTCTATAGGCGCCAACACTTTCTTAGCCTCTCTACTAGACAAACCCTTGCAACCACCTTTTTATTACCCTGTCTCCTTTATGGTGCCCCTCTCCCCACTAATATCCAAAATTCTACAAAATCCAAACTTGAAATGTGTTACAACAGAATAGCCAAATTTGCCACCAAGATCAAATTCTCATTCCACCACTGTAACTCACTGAAACAATTAGGCTGGCTGGAACTCCCCCACCATTTCTCATTCACCCAACTAACTACAGTGCAGAAAATAATCTACAGACCCACAGACTATCCTGCTGTCTCGACACTACTCACCCAATACCAACCCAGCAGGCAACTAAGATCTGAAAATTATCTACTTTTAAAAGTAGAAAAGCCCATCTTACCTGCTGGTCATCTCCTCTATTCCTTCACTTTTGTCAAACTATGGAACTCACTTCCACCTACTGTAAGAAACACTGGCAACACCACAACATCACCACCTTCAAACAAATACTGAAAAATCATCTCATCTCTTCCTGGCTATGTACCTGCTCTATAACCTAACCTCCTCCTTCTCCTTATATGATAACTAAACTCCTATGCTTTTCGCTACTGCTGACTGATGATATTTTCTCCATAATTATTATTTTTTTTTATTACTTGTTGTTACTGGTACAATAATGCTGATTAATATATCTCTGTTATACCTCTCTGATTGAATTCATCTGGCAACCAACAAAATTCCTGCATTCTGTACATATTACTGTAATCACTATCTGTAACACTGTATCTACTTATGTACCAATTAATGTTTAATATTTTCTGTATCTATGTGCTTGTCGGAGCTTTTCTTCCCAGGCCTCTATTGAAAATGGGCTCTTTTAGGCCCAGTGGACTTTCCTGGTAAACAAATGCAATAAGTAAAATAAATAAATGTCATCCTTACTGCATTTCATAGGCACCAGTTTAATTTACATTCCTCACTTATTTGCACATTTACTTGCAAGAGTGTGGGGATACATAGTTACCACTGACCAAAAGGGGTCTTAAGTCCCTGGATACTTAGAAATAGTCCTTGTTCACAAAGGCTGTATATAAAGTGGTTTGCCTTGGGATGGAAAAATTGAGATTTTTTACTAAACATGTTTCTTCAAAAAGTACCCAGATTCATTTTTATTTATCTATTTATTAACTAGACCAGACTCAGGAAGACTGGTTGAATGCATTGTGTTTTGACATTCTGAAGTAACCAGCAACATTGTCTGTCATGCTTCAACTTATGACATGGCTGTTTCAAGTCTTCCATTATTGCATTTGTCCTTCATTTTTAAGTACCCGTGTTTCATCTAGAAAGTCAGATACGTTTTTTTGCTCAGTAATACAGAAAAAAAAAATTGGTCTTATTTTCTGGTTTCATAATTTCCTATTTTCTTGTATGGATACATATACCATTTGCATAAAACCTTAGCACTTGCTATGTAAATTCAGGTAAGCTACCAAATCAAATGCACTACTTTGTTTAGATGAGTGACAGGAAAAATAGTTTTACTATTAAAACAGAGCCCCTGAGTAATAGTAGATAGGACATCAAAGTTGTGGTCTGTTGTGTACTAAGATTAGTTCTTGGAGAGCAAACCAGTCTGTTTTGTTTCTTGTCATTATGATATTTGATGATAGCAGTATGCATCATTTTGTTGCATAACTTACATGTATGTTCACCTAGGACTCTGTAACCCTGAGTGACAGTGCTGAAGGCTGGAGGTCCTGGCAGTCAGCATTTTGGATCCTTGACTGGTTTGCGGAGCTTCAGAGGGCAAGACATGCATATGACAAGTGGCAGTGTGGCTTAGCTTTTTATAATGTTGCTGTCCTTATCAGTGCTTTTCTAGTGTGATAAATAGAGTACAAACTACAGCCTGTCAAAGCTATATACCCTTTCTTCTTCCTCAGCCTGCTGCATGAGCAGGTGAGCAAACTCTGTAAGTCACACTTTATTTACAGTTAGATGAAAACTGTGAATAAGAGCAATGCTGTGTAAAGATTAACAAGGATTCTGTACCCTTTTGTGGTTATGTTTTTCCAATTTTTGTGTATATTTCGTCCTCCTTCTTGGCCAGTGGAGTGAAAACAGTAATAAAAGGATTCAAGTGATCATATGTCATGGTGGGGTCTATATCGGGTTCCTAATATAACAACAAAACAGCTAAAGATTGAATGGCCTAAAACGTGAAAATGCCGTTCATCGATGTGTTTTTGTGAGATTGTGGTACAGTGAAGATTGAAAAATTTGCCCTTTCCTCACTGTAGCGCGATCTTGGAGTTGGTATATATAATTAGCAGGGTGTGTGGGGGGCACAGCCCCCCACAAAAGCAACTTCGAGGTATGGCATTTCTGACTTTTAGGCCATTCGACATTTGGTCTTTTCGATGTTATAATATAGACCTTCTATATCACATCGCTGAATGACCCATTCAGCGAATGCCTCTTCACTGAACTTTATTTGTCGAAACCTCTACCTGTCAAATGATCATTTTAGTGTATTTTTAATCAGGAAAAATAACCACTGGGCCAACTACTGATCATCACAAAAATCACAGCTCAGGTGGGGGTTATACCAACTCAGAGATCACACTGCACTGGTGAAAAGGGCAAATTCCCAATGATGGCCCATTGTTTTTTTCCCTGGGGGAAAAAAACGCTAAAATGATCGTTTGATGGGTAGAGGTTTTGACAAATAAAGTTCGATGAAGAGGCATGCACTGAATAAGTCGCTCGACGATGTGATGTAGACCCGTCATGGTGAGTTGGTGTAGTGTGTAAAGAACTGCATATTAATTAATCTGAAATTGTTCTTTCTTTTGCAGAAAGCACAGATGATGAACAAATTGTCACTTATCATTGGGAGTTACTAAGAGGTCGTCTCCAAGAAAAGGAAATTCTGAATGATTCACCTGTTTTACGCTTGTTTAGTCTTCTGCCTGGCAATTACACATTCAGGTAAATAAACCAAGCTCTTTTGCAAGTCCTTTGGGGATAAATTAATGCCATTGTGGTGCTTACAGCTTTTTGTGTTGCATATTTTTAGTTTACAAGTTTGACATAGCAGCAGAGTGTGGCACATCACACCTTGTTGCATTTGCAAAGATTATGGAGGTTTGCCTGCCTGTTAATGAAGAATTAGCTGAGTGTCTGTGATGCCACTGAAGATAAAGGAATTTGGGGCAGATAGATAATTAATGGTTTGCATTGTTACTTTATGATGCTGTAGAAAAATGCTTTATTTTATTTATATGTGAAGGCCTTTATGGCTCAAAGTATTTGTAATGTGATGAGAATGTTCTCAGTGCACTTGGTGCCAGGTTCTAATCCCATGTGTAGCCTACAGCAATACCACCCTGAATCTACCCAATCTTATCTAACCTTGGGACCTAAGCAGGGTCAAGCCAGGTTAGTACTTGGATAGGGGACCACCTAGGAATGTCAGGTGCTGTAGGCGAGCCTAAATTGTAAAAACTGTGTGGACCTTCTCAAAGCCTTGTCTGTCTTCACTGTGTCATATGAGTTACTGAGTGGCAAGCTCTGCCTTACGTACAGGGCCTCAACAGCCTCTGTACTGCCAGACCTACTGCGCATTCACTAGTCCGATGGTATCATAAACACCTGCTCAAGAGATCTTGTTTCTTTTGCAACATAAGTAGAACACATAGGAGGAATAGATATGTATCATAGAGAATACCACCTTTTTGGAATCATTCCGCCCACCCCCCAACTTCATTTAGCATCCTTATTCTTCATGGATACTTTTATTTTATATATATTTTTACATTTGTTTACCAGGAATGTTTAACTGGGTAATAAATACCCATTTTCAGTGGAGGCCTGGGGAGAAGAGCTCCAGGGAGTTAAGTAACATCAAACAGTAGCATAGCTGCAATTTATAAAAGCATAGCTACATAGTTTGACAGTGGAATACATAGGATACAATATAGAATAAGGAGACATCAGTGACATAAAAGAACAATAAATAAGGCAATAAGTATGTACAAAAGTATTAGACGTATAGTCTATTATGCTAGGAAATTAAAAATAAATACAAGTACCCCCCTAAGAATGGGGAAGTGTTGAAATGTACAGATAGATAATACAATGAGTGGTTAGTTGAATGTGAAGTATTTTATGATGTCCCGAAACACAGGAAAAAAATAGACTTACTTCCACAGTAAGATTTAATGAATAAAACTGTAAAATCTGGTTAAGCCCTATCATTCGTATGGCATTCAAAGCATGGACTTCATCAAAACCTTGGTTTTTTACCTATGTTTTTTGATGTGCTTCATTGACATTTTTTGATTGTATAAGGTTGTTAGTTTTGCTATGCCAGTGTGGGGAAGGGTGCATTGACTACTTTAATTTCAAATACTAGTAGAAAGAAGTACAGGAACACCATTTCTGTTGTAAAAGAAGTCCAGGAAGTCAATTTCTAAGTCTTGTTATTGACTTTCATCACTGCCCCATGAGTCTGCTATTTGCATCACTGAGACACACTAGCATTTCCGATGCCAGTACCACTTAATACATCTTGTTTGTTTGGATGCTGTCTGTCAGATGGTTCTGTATGTGCATTTGGATTCATCACCTCCCAACGAAAACAGTGTATTCTGTTGTGTTGTAGCTATACTTGGAAACAGTATTAAGAAGACAAAGAAAGGTACTCCTGCCTTTACTGTATTTTGTAGTGCCACAAAAAATGAAGGTCTTAGTCATCATATCTGTTTTTGTCTTTTTTTATTCTATGATGTGGCTGTTGGATCTTATTTTTAATTTATTTTGGTATAAGAGATGCATATGGAATGGGGGCAAATGCAAGAAGTACAGCATGATGTTAAGGCACTGGGCTACAAATTCTGATTTATTTAGTTTATATTTGTTTACCGGTAAAATCCAACTGGGATAAGATCCGTTTTCAGTGGCGGTCCGTTGAGAAAAGCTCCACATACAAAGATTATACAAAAACTCATACAAGATATTATACAAAAAAATATATACAAGACATACAGTACACCAGATGTTACATTATGTGCTATTATACCTGACATTTGTATTATACAATCATCTGATATAATTCCTTATTGTAGTGTAGACATTGTAGTTTCATAAAGTAAGCTGAGGAAAGGATTGTAGGGGGAAACTGGATAGAAAAAGATGAGGTTAGAGATTATCTAAACATGAGAAAGGGCATAGATTATGATGTGATCAGGGAAGAAAAAGTATGACCAGAAGTTATTAAAACTAGTTAGCCTGGAGTAGTACAGGAACAAAGCCAGGTGTCATTAAGATAATTTTTAAGAATCTTTTTGAATGGGTTGGTATTTGTGTTAATTCTGATGCTGCGAGATAGTGAATTCCACTTTGTTGCTACATGATGAGAAAATAGCGAGTCCCCTGCCGTATTAGTGGATTTGGACACCTGTAGTAGAGATTTATTTGTTGAACGAAGACTTCTATTTGTGGTATGGAACTGAAGAATATTTAGAAGGGCATGTTTTTTTTTAAGGTTGATATACTAGTTTGTGAGCTAAGGTTAATTGGTTATAGGATAGAAGTTTTGGGAGTTCTAACCAGGAGAGTTTTTTAAAGGAGTGACAGTGGTGGGTATGATGTGGGCAATCAGTTGCAAATTTATCTATTTTATTGTAGCATGTTTCAAGTTTAAATCTGTCTTTTTAAGGTTGGTGGGAATTGGGGAAGCATACAGAAGTGTTGATATAAGATTGGTTCTAGCAATGGCAATCTGTAAAGAGTAACCATTTTTGTGAACTTTCTTAATTGTTTGTGCTATATGTAGGTCAAATCTTAGGTTGTTATCTATTATTATACCTAGTAGTCTTGTTTGTGAATTGGCATTAATTTTAGTATTATTCCTAGCTGTAATGTAGAAGGTGCTGGGGGGATCCTGTGGGTTGGAAGATAATGCGTTTTGTTTTATTGGGGTTGAGTATGAGCTGAGGTTTAGAGAGCCATAGCTCAGTATCTGAGAATGATTTTTGGATTATATCATGGAGGTATTACAGGTTATTAGCGGCACATATAAGCATTGTGTCATCTGCATATTGGATAGTTGAAGCCAGTGGAAGCACTATGGAGGTTGTAAAAGTACTGAAGAGTAGCATCCCAAGAACTGAGCCTTGAGGTACTGCTAGTGTGACGGGTACTCCTAGTGTAACGGGAAGAGGGTGGGATAGGACATTAAGCCATTTTACAGATTGTTGACGGTCCTGTAGATAGCTTCAGAACCATTGAAGTGCAGAGGGGA
Source organism: Protopterus annectens (assembly GCF_019279795.1). NCBI lineage: Eukaryota > Metazoa > Chordata > Ceratodontiformes > Protopteridae > Protopterus > Protopterus annectens. Next base: position 1,714,577,834 of record NC_056731.1, on the reverse strand, counting down.
TGAGGTTCAATTTGGAGAGTGTATTTAATAGATTGGGGTGGGAGACCATATCAAATGCCTTGGACATGTCTAGACAGACAGCAGAGACTATTTTACCATTGTTTCTGAGTTGGTTGATGGTATTGATGAAACTGAGGAGTGCAGTTGTGGTACTATGATGGGGCCTGAAACCATGCTGACATGTTGCTAACATGTTGTTGAAGTTAAGATAATGAATCAGTTGCGAATGGATACATATTTCGAGGAGTATAGCTAGTGGAGAGAGAATAGTGATTGGTCTGTAATTGGTCAGCTCTGGAATTTCTGCCTTTGTGTAAGGGGATAATGTGTGCGATTTTCCATATTGCTGGGACATGTTCTGCTATGTACCTATTAATAAGGATCGACACTGGATAAGATATGGCTTCAGCTGCTAGTTTTAAATATTTAACTGGTAACTTGTCAGCTGCTATTGAAAAGGGTTTAAGCATTTTCAGTAGTTTCTTAATGGTAGCTGTGGGAACAGGCTGAAAGGAGAAGGAGTTATGGAGAATGATCTTTGGCCGATAGGTATTTGAATCCTGGATTTGCCCCTTACATATTGGGTAGCTCTTTTTTATGAATAGAAAAAGCTTTATGTATTGAGTAACAGCAAGACAATACACAAAATGCAGTACGTAGTACAGTGCATGCAGTAACATTATTACATAGTCATTTGTATGCATTTTATAGCAGGAAGGATGTGTATGAATACTTCTTACAGTTAGTTTAAGCAAAGCATTAAATTTGAAAAAAAGGTACATATTTATGTTTAACACGGAGTCTGTTATCTCTTTCTTTGTATCACTGCTGTATTTTGTAATGGCCTCTGATTATATGCACTTTTCATGGTGTGCAGTGTTTTTCTTATGTCATGCTCTTCCCATTTGGCTCAGACTTTTGCTCACTTATTCCTTAGTAATGTATGTTCCCTCTGTGATCTTTGTCTTTCGCCCATAGTCTGCTGTTTGCTGCTGCATTTTGTTTCCCTAGTGTGCAGATTGTTAAGCAGATAAGTAAACTGATCTTTCATGACCCCTTTTTAGAACAAGCCACAAGTGCAAGGGTAACCAAAACGTTTATATGGACAAATTAAAGTAGCCAAACAAGAAGCATGTTTTTGGAAGGTTGGAGGAAACTAGAGTACTTGGAGTAAATGTAGATAGAAATGGGGATAACATGCAAACTCAACACAAATGTTTCATGGAGGTCAGCACTGAATTCTAGTGTTTGAATCTGTGATATACCCTTTACCCAGTTAGCAGTCCTAGCAGCTAAAAGTGCTGCTGAGACCTAGAAAAACTCCTTACTTTTACACTGTTACTTGTGTCATGGCTTGTTTTATCTCATGTCTGATTGCTAGTATTGCTGCTGTTTTCCTCAGCACAGGCTATTTGTTCTAATTATGTGTTAACTACTTCTATGTTATGTTTGGAGCTGTTTTAAGTCATTACTTCCCTGTGTTGTCATTATGCTATTCATTTTTAAAGACTTTTATTGAATCATCTCTTATGTCATGGGCAAACATGGATCTGTATAAAATAAAACAAGTCATATTAATGTATTCCTAGGTGCAAGCATTATACATCACATGTTTTTTTGTATAACTGTCATCAAACCAACATTACATAAGTTGCTCAGTTCTTGCCTTCCCTTAAATCTCACTCCTCCTCCAAAACATTATTCTTCCTGTATTGTTCTAACAATTTCCATTTGTTCTTTATTTGCTCCTATGGTTTCTAAAGATCCCACTTCCAGTTCTTTTACCTCTATTACAATATTCATTACTTCAGTACAGTTGTTTTAGATGGCTCTATATCACATTATCGCAAATTCAAAATGTCGAACGTGAAAATAGGGAAAGTGCTGAAAACTCGAAGTTCCATTTTTGAGATCTCAGTACAGTGAAGATTGGGATATTTCCCTTTCCTCACTGTAGTGAGATCGCTTAGTTGGAATTTATATTTAGTGGGGGGGTGTAGGGGGGTACAGCCCCCCACAATACGGAGTTCGAGTTTCGGAATTTCCGCTCTTTTGAGCATTTGACATTTTGCTTCTTCGATAATATGATATAGACGCATTTTAGACTTTTGATTTTCATTTTCTAGTAATTGTTTTTTTTTTTGGCAGTCACCAGAATTAAACTTAGCAAGCATTTACTATGTCTAGACAATTCAGATCAGGTCAAAAAAACTATTTCCCTAGTTACACCCATTTGCTCACCTAATATTCTAACAGAGTAGTCTGTAGGGAATGTTTTGAAGTCTGCCAGCTCATTATACTCCCAAAACATATATCTCTTGTTACCCCATTATTCCCCATCATGGTTCCAACATTTGCCATCTACTTGTGGAAAATGTTTTTGGAATCCACTTTGTGTATAAAAATACCTATGCAAACACTTCCAAGCAAAAATCCAAAATCTTCTAGGCTTTGTCGCATTGTTGGTAGCCATACATATGTCCTCCCATTTTTCTTTGTGAATTGCTTATCCATTCTCATCCATTCTTCCCACTCTTCTCTACCGTTCTCTGACTGATTCCTGTACGTATAATGCAATATTTTATATACCCTACTAATTATCCATTTTTAAGAGCAGTTTCTGTTCTAGATTCAACTAAAACAAACTCTACCATTGCAGGTCTTTTGCCTATACTTTGATATTAATCCCTGATAGGGAAGGCAGTTCTAGCCTGCAGTCCAGATGTCTTCTTGACTTCTTCCCATTCTATTACATTTCCCTTTCTAGTTATTTGCTCCCAGTACCTTGGTTCCTTTGCCAATTCTCTAAAGTAAATTCCAGCCCCCTCTTGCCTGTTTTCAGTACCTCTAATTGCAGTCATCCCTATTGGCGAAATCTCCTTTCTCCATTCTTATGTTGGCTTAGTTATTAGAATATGGTCTGTTACTTTATGAATATAATATTTTGTATGATTGTTATTCTCCTTCAAAATCCCACTCTCTCTTTGTTTCTTGAATATCCACCCATTTCATCATTGTCCCTTTCCACTTTGGATTATAGCTTTCTGCTCGAGTTATGTATGTAAGCGTTAACTGTGTAGCTCTAAAATATTCCTTAAAATCAGGCAATCCTAAACCACCTCGTTCTGTTGGAAGGATCAGCTTATCCCACTCATCCTTTGCCCTCTCCCCCTCCCAGATAAATTCCTTCAAATCTTTGTTAATTATTGCCCACAACTTCACTTCTGGTCGATAAAAATATGACTGACTGTATATAAAACCAAACAGACTAAAACATTTTCACTGCTTGTATCTTGTTATCCATATCCATAAATAAGAACTTATCTTTTGTTTAATCCCTTTCCACATACCCATAGATGCCATAACAATTATTTTCAGTCCATTCTCCTAAATAGTTCATTTTATTGTGCCCCAATAAATATGGATATTGCTGGACCAATTCATTTGTGGGTACATAATTTACAGATATAGCCTTTGTCTTATCTTCATTAATTTTTATATCCCAAAAAGACTTGAAACTATCTTGAGATGTTCCACAGCAATGAGATGTTGTCCTCTGGTTTTAGCAGGTAAAAATAATATAATCTGTAAATAGTCAACTTTTTTATTAATATACCAATTATATTCTTGAATTTCTGAGTCCCTTATTTTCTTTTCTATTGGACACCCCTGCCTGGTTCTTCTCTTCATACATAACTTGTCAGTAAGGATCCCTCCCACTTTAATTTTTGCCTCCGGCCCTTCATATATCCTCCTAATTAACCTTATTGTATCAGGGAATGCAAATGCTTCTATTGCTCTACTCATAAAATCCCAGCTTACTCAGTCAAATGCTTTCACTGCATCAGGACCCACCAGTAGCAGTGGTATTTTCTTACACTCTGGATCATCATGTTTCCTTTAATCTTGTCACATGTTTACTTCCCCTCCACAAAATCACATTGATCCATATCTGTCAATCTTTGGCAACACCTTTGCCATTCTTTTGGCTATTGTAGACATAAACTGTTTATGATCATGGTTTTTAAAATTGAAATGGACCAATATGAAGTTGGGTCTGATAGGTCTTTAACATCTTTAGATATTACAACCACTTCAGCTTTCTTCCATGAACACTTCCCCTTGTTTTAAAATACTATCAAACAAATCCTTCCAGATGGTTATCACTTTCTTTCTTCCTAGCTTCCAAACTTCCACAGAAATACCATCTATTCCTGGAGAGTTTCCTGTAGATTGATTGTACGTCACCTTTTTATCTCATATTCTTGTATCTTGACTGTTAATTATTGAGCCTCATGTACCTCTAACGTTGGTGTACCCAAGTCCATTTGTGCTCTTTCTTGATTTCCACATGTCTCTGCTTTGGAAAATTTTCATAAAATTTCTGAAATATCTCTAATACCTGTACAGGAGCTCTGGTTAATTTTCTTGTTAATGATTCCCTAAGTTTGGTAACAACCCTTTCAACTTTCTGTCTACGTTCTGTTACTTAAGTTGTTGTGCTAAAAGTTTTTGTGCTCTGGAGCTATTATCAAAAGCTAGATGCTTAAGACTACTCTTTCTAAACTCCTGCATATTATCCAGATACTCCCTTATTTTCTCTTTAGCACTCTGCAGTTACACATCTTCTTATTCTGTGAGATTCCCCTAATTTTACAATACTTTACATTTGTCAGCCCCTCTAAATAATTCCTGTTACTTCTTAACCATATCTATTTTTCTAATATTTCTACCGTATTTTTAAATTCCATTTTCATTTTATCCAAATCACTAGCTCTAATCGCTGAAAAAAAAATTGCCATCATCTGATGTTGTCCTTTTCATTGCTCCTTAACACATGGGTACCACATCTGACCTCAGGTCCAACTTGGCCACATGCAGTAGGCTTTGGATCCCACTTTCAAGCTCCACCCTCTACCCATAATGCCCCACTCAGCCTAGAGCACCTCAGATCTCATTTGCCACCCTCTCACATGGCCATGGATCCTGCTCAGAGCTAAACATGATATAGTCTTCTGACTTGTGAGTAACAGCTATTTTGTAAACTCTTCTTAACTTCTCCTTTTAGTCCTTCCTCTACCATTAGTCAAGTTGTTCTTAGATTTTATCTCCCATTGGACTACTTTTCCCTTCTTATTTTCTACCACTGGTACCTTCTAATATACCATTATTGGTACTACTTCTTCTTTTCTCTTTTCTTCTACTTTTTCAAGGGTTTTCTCTTTACCATTCTTGGTATTTTTTTCTAATCTACTGGTAAAAAAAGGTTATGTGCTAGTAGTGTACTTTTCCTGTATTCTTATTTCCAGCCATGGCTGAAAAAACAACTGGATTCAAAAAGTGCACTTCCTATGGATACAAAATTCCTAATTCTGATGCTCGCAGGGAGTGCATGTATTGTTTAGGAGCAGCTCATCTAAATACTGACTGCTCTATCTGTACAGAGTTTAATTCCAACATACTGTCAGATATAACAAGTTGGCCCTCAAGGTATGCTGCACTGCCTTCTTCTCCTTTTTCTTCCTCAGGAGCTCAACCCCCCCAGTAAACCATCAAAATCTTTATCAGAGACAAAGGAGTCGCATAAGAGGTCTCCGGCCCATTCTCCCAAAACTTTAACAGATTCTCCTGAGTCACCACAAAAATATGAAAGACATTGGATCCAGTGTCTTTGGATCCTAAAAGAAAATGTACAGATCCGAAATCTCTGGATCCAACCATTGTATTGACTAAGTCTCCTAGAACTCCCTCACTCGGGGTCACCATTAAACCAATACCGCCTTGGCTGCATTCCCCTTTCCTCCAATGTCAAAGAGAGAGACCCACCACCTCATCCATCAGGTCCTCCAGAAGTCTTTTTGAGGCAGACTTGGATAGGACGATGAGGAAATTCCTCAGAACTGAGATCCAGATGGGAGTTATTCCATCGCTACCTCCTATCAGGTCTGTGAACCTTTCTTCTACTTCCCATATTGTAATATCTCTTTCTCCAATCTGTCCTTTGGTTCTAAAGCCCTTGGATCCAGGAGCCCAAAGACTGTCGATCTTGAATACAAAGACAGTTAGTCTTTGACTGCAACAGAGTCTCCCTCACTAGTTCTGCACTGGTTCCTTTGGATCGGGATGAGTCTCAGAACCGAAGCATTAGTGCCAGATTGGGGGGGGGGTTAGGATCCACTCCAGTGTTATTGGAGCCATCCTTGCCCCTCAGAGCCTCAGCATTGGATAGCTGAGGGCTGACTCCATCCTTGAGGCATCAATCTGGGCAGTGTCAGTGCCTGGCAGCTCCAGTCCCTTCGAGTCTGGTGCAGCCAGCCATGGCTTATCCTGGTCCATTGGACTTTGAGGTACTTGAAAGAGTTTTCTCTCATCTGAGTGTTTCAGTTGCTCTTTCATACTTGGGTTCTACATCCATCCCCCACTTGGATCCAAGTTCTTGGACTTTCATGCCTACTCCACAGGGACAGCTGGTACCATCTAGCATCCAGTTAATTCCCATTGAGGAACTTTCCCTCTCTTTGGATACCTCTCCAGACCATCCCACTGAAGAGGTACCATGCAAGAGAACATGCAGAAGGAGACACATACATTCCCCTATGGAATCTCAAACAGAGGATACTGACTTCAGTGAAGGGTCCCCCAGATCTCCACTGGATTACATCTCATTTGAAGACATCCTAGAAATCCTTAAACAAAAAGGTGGATGATCTTCAGGTAACCCTTCCCCGCAGAAGTCAGTTTTTCTGAAAGCTTTTGGTTCCAACATATCTACGCCCTAGGTAACTCCCCTGGCATATGATCTCATTGATTTAATCTCCTGCTGGGCATGGAAGGAACCAGACTCTGTTGAACCAATTCCCCGACATCTAGACGAAATTTTGGCACCCCCCAAATAACAGACCTCATTGGAGCAAAGGAGTCCCTGTTGATCCCATGGTTGTGGCAGTAGCCACAAAACAGAAGCCGGCGGAGCAGAGTTCCTCTGTCCACCCCCCTACTAGAAAGTCCAGGGTGTTGGACAGGTTTGGAAAGCACAAATTTGCTTCAGTGACCTTTGCCTTGTCACCTTGAATTGTTTAGCACATGGGCCAAGGAACTCTCCAAATCTGTCTTGGAGTGCATATCTGTAAAAGACTATAAAAGGTCCTCTTCACAGATGGACACTCCTTTGTCCATTTCAAATGCATCAATGAAGTTAATCTCCCATGCTGCAGAGGGTACCTCATGGGTGGCTGATTCAGCCATAGCTGTTAGGAGACATGCCTGGATGCAGCTATGCAACTTTGTGGAGCCTTTGGAGTCTTCTTTCATCAGTGCTGCTTTTGATGGAAGATCTCTGTTTGACTCTTCTGTGAAAGAAATGCTTTCCTTGAGTGAACAGGATGGAAAGATCCTGTCTGCTGTAGGGATTTGCTTTTAGACCCATCAGTGATCGTTTTCCAAGAATAAAAGAGGAGGTAAGAAATTGTGGTTACATATATCCCAGGGACCTTCCCAGGATTCACATAGGGACAACTTCTGCAGAGGGAGGAATTCAAATGGAAAATGCCATCATCACAGCAAAGGAGGTTTCTGAGTTTCCCTTTCAGACAGACCCTTTCAGCTCTCCTGAAGGGTTGCCCAACTGCCCAGCTCTGGAGGCAGTCAGGGTGGGACTTGTCTTTGCATCCAGATGACAGGGCTTCAGTAACAGAAGATTCTTGGGTGCTAAAAATAATATGAAAAAGTAGAAAGGCGTAGAATTATGTCAACCAAGCTCAGAATCCAAATGTAGATAATGCCACTCAGGATCCAGTCACTGATTAAAAAAAAAATAATAATACTTTTTATTAAAATAATAAATAAAATGATTCAGCGCTTTCATCTCAACAGAGAGACTTCATCAGAATTCTCCCAACTAAAAGAAAAAAGCTTCACGACTTCCCACACAGTTAGAGAGAAGCTGCAGCATAGAAAATTCAAAAGCTGCTAGGCAAAAGAGTCATCCAGGAGGTCCCACCAGATTAAAGAGTATTCAGAACTTACTCACAGTTCTTTTTAGTGCCAAAAAAGACAGGGGACCTGAGATCAGTTTTTGATCTAAGCAACCTGAACAAATTTGTGAAAAAGTCAAAGTTCCAAATGATCATGGTTCAGTGCATTCAGCCCTTTTTGCACAAGGACAATTGGATGTGCTCAGTCGATCTTCAGGATGCATACTGTCACATCAAAATGAACAGACAGTCCCAAAGAGTTCTTTGCTTCCAGCTGGGAGCCAGTCACTATCATTTCACAGCCCTGGCCTTTGTTCTCACCACAGCCCCCAGGCTGTTTACCAAGTGTATGGCAGTGGTAGCAGCTTACCCAAGACTGCAGGGATTCCAAGTGTTTCCATATCTAGATGACTTGCTCCTCACCACCTCAAACAGGCATCTGTTAGAAAATCCAGGGACTATTTGCTCCAACTTTGTCAAAGACTAAGCATGTCAGGGGACCTCCAAGATGGCTGCACATTGAGTAACAGTTTAATTCTAGCTCTCCCTGTGTGAAAACAGGAACTTAGCAGAGAAAGCCAATGAATCTACATTTCTGGGTAAATTTCAGTAACTGGCTAGTAAGTGCACTGCCTGGAAGCCAGGAAAAAAGTAACACAGATGACTTGAAGGAAAATAGGTTCATAGGTAGGTACTAGGCTATCTGCCCGAGGGCATTTTTAAGCCTAGCCAGAGTGTGTCGGCTTTCGCTGCCCCATTGATTAATTAACTGAGCCTCTGTCAAGCAGAGCCAATGAAGTGATCCCAGGAGTGTATTTTCTGTTACCCATCCACTTGTCAAGGCTTCTCTTGAAGAGTGTTAATGAGGGGCTCTGCCTAATCTAGTTAGGAATTTTGTTCCAAAGCATGGGGAGTCTCGGTGACAGGAATCTATCCCTCCAGCATGTTTTATTTATTGCTGTGGTGAGGTTTAGCTCACTAGAGAGTGTGGCTCACAGTGACTTGGATTTCTTTAGGTGGAGCATGTCCATCAATTCCGAGTTGGACATGGCTTTGTAAGTCAGGAAGAGATCACCTCTGAGTAAGCGATATGCCACTGAGTACAGCCGAAGTTTTTTCAGTCGGGCTGCATAGGACATATGTTTGAGGCCAGTAATCCTCTTGGTGAGGTGCTTTTGTGGTCTTTCCAGCTGTTGGAAGTGTCTTGTGAGGTACATCCCAAATGGGGCATTGTACTCTATGATGGGTGTGATGAGTGACGAGTAGAGGGGCACTATAACCTCTTTATTTCTAGATGTGAACCCCTTAGTAATTAGATGGGCCACATAGAAGGATTTCGTAACTACTTTGGCAATATGATTGTCAGAGGAGAGATTACTATCTACCTGGGTCCCCAGATCTCTTATTACCTCTTCTGTATTAAGGGGGCTGCCGGCTATGTGGTAATTCGCGGGTATTTTCTTTTTCCCAAACGGGATGACTATGCATTTTTTGGCATTTAGCTTGAGGCCATGACTTTGACACCAGGTGTCTGTCTCAGTAAGGCCTTTTTGAAGGATGTCCGTGTCAGCCGGAGAGTCAATTATGACTCCCAGTTTGCAGTCATCAGCGAACTTGGTTAGCCATAGTCCTCCTGTGTTTGCCTGCACTTCTGAGAAATATATGCCGAACAGTAGGGGTCCCAGAACCTTGCCTTGCGGGACACCACTTGTGACTGGTTTAGAGTCGGACCTGAAGCCCGCTATTCGTACCGTGTGAGTTCTATCTGTAAGCCATTTGGCAACCCATCTTGTGACGTAGGGGTTTATGTTCAGGCTGGTGTGTTTTTCTATAATACCCAAGTGAGGAATGGTGCTGAACGCCTTGGTGAGATCAACGTAGGCTGTGTGAACCACCTTTCCCTCGTCTATGGCCTTGGTGACTGTCTCGAAGAAGTCAACCAGGTTTAGTAGGCATGATCTGCCCTTAACAAAGCCGAACTGGGTCGGCTCAAATGTTGGGAGGTTCCCAATGTCTTTGTTAAGTAGTTCCATGATGATGCGCTCCATAGCCTTGCAGACCAGGCTAGTCAGGCTTATGGGGCAATAGTTACCAGGGTCAGTTGTGGCCCCTCCTTTGTGGAGCGGAATAACCGTTGCTGTGCGCCATTCTATGGGCACATAGCCTGTGGAGAGCCTGAGGTTGAACAGCATGTTTAGGTGGGGGATTAGTTTGTTCTGTACTTCGTGCAAGACACAGCCTGGGACACCATCTGCCCCCATTGATGCTGTATTTTTGGCTTTTGAAAGGGCTGTTTTCACCTGTGCTTCTGTGATTTCCGGGACACTGCACTTTTCTGGTATTGTTGTGGACCCTTTTGAAGGTGAGAAGGAGGTGAAGTTTCCACTGAATCTATCTGCCAGGATGTTAGCAATATCAGTAGTTTCAGTATATTTTGTGCTATTTTGCACTAGCTCAGAGCATATCTGCGAGTTGCCACTTAGATTCTTGACATAGCTAAAGAAGGCTTTGTGGTTATCTTTCGAATCCTTGGCTATTTTTCTTTCGAAGTTAGCCTTGGATGATTTTATGAGGGACCTTAGTTTCTTACTGATACTGATCAAGGATGTCTTTCCTTCTTGGGATTTGCTTTTTTTCTGAGCTAGTTGACTCCTTCTGTTGTTTAACCTGTTTATGGCAGGGGTCCACCAGACTGGTTTCCTTCTCTTAGGGGAGTGGGTCTTGGTCTTACGAGGGATGGCATGATCCATGCATCCTTGCAGGTGCTCATAGAGTGCAATTGTAAAGGATTCTGCATCTTGGGCAGTGTTATCCTTTAGCGTGGGGGCTGCGAACCTTACCACCTCTGCCTTAAGTAAGGTGAAGTTTGCTTTAGAAAAGTGTTTCACTGTGGTTTCCTTGGTTGGTGGTGGTGGTGGGGTGTGGACATCCAGGGTAATTAGTTTATGGTCTGATCTAACCAGTGACGGGTTGACCTCCGGTATGGAACACCTGTCACCCATGTTGGTGATGACCAGGTCCAATATGTTGTGGCCTCTGGTAGGGGAGTTTACCAGCTGATCCAGGGCATATGAGTTGATAAATTCCAGGAAGCGCGGAGCCTGGGAGTTTGTACTCAAGTAGTTTTCCCAGTTAATGGTAGGGTAATTGAAATCGCCCAATATCAGGGTGCTCGATACGAACTTCATGTTTTCCAGCGTCTCCAGAAAGGCGGAGTGGTGGTCCTGGGTCATGGAGGGTGATCTGTAGCAGGCCACAATTTGCATTGCAGATTTGCCCGATGTTAGTTGCACATGGATGATCTCAGAGGTATCATGCTGCGCCACTAACCTGGAGGTGTGAGTATCCCTGATGAATATGGATACACCCCCTCCTTTTGTGTTTCGGTCTGTGTTCTGTGGCCGAAATGTGTGGTATGAGTTGTAGCCCAGTAGTGCTGGAGTGCTGTCTGGAGCCTTGAACCCGGTTTCAGTTACTGCACAGATGTCGATGTTCTCCATACTAAGGAGTGCTTCGAGCGCATGCATTTTGAGATTTAAACTCCTGGCGTTGAGTAGCATAACCCTCATTTTTTACTTGTGCTGTTTACGGTGGTGGGTTTGAATTTTGAGTCTTGCCTAATAAAGGCACTATGGGGGCAGGAAGAGCCTTGGCCAGTATTCGAAAGCAAAGGGGTGACAGGTGCAAGCCATCTCTTGCGAAGCAATGCGGCTTGTCGAGCATGTCATCCCAGGCTGACAGACACTGGATCTCCTTTGAATGACACCAGAAGCTTAGCCAATTGTTGAAATTGATCATTTTTTCTTTATATTGAGGTATCATTCTTGGTGAGGGCGGGATGCTACTCAGGGTCAGGGTCATACCTGCCTGGGCTACATGATCAGAGAGCTCTTCCTTGTCTCTTTTCATGTAGTCCAGGGAGGTACATCTCAGGTCATTCACACCAACATGAACAATGACAGGCTCATATTTGTACTTGTTCTGGAGAGACCTGAGTGCTTGTGTTATGTGGCGGATTCTGGCTCCCGATAGGCAGCTAACAGTAACCTTCTCCTTGTCCAGCCTAGTGAGTGGGGTGTCAGTGTGCCTGACTATTGAGCCACCTATTGCTAGTGTGTTAGGTATGTTATTTCGCCTTAAGGGCTGTGATTGTGCGGTACATTGATTTTGTGTTTTATGTGTTGTCTGGTTTGTGACGGGAGGTGCAGGTTTTGTGGGTGTCTGCTTTTGAGCTCTCTGATGCTTTTGCAGGTTTTTATTTAGAGCCTCCGAGTATGATTTTGTGTATTTATGTGTATTTTTTGCCAGTGCTGGTTTAGTAGGTCTATGTGAGGTTGGAGGTGTGGTGCAAGTGTTAACCTTCTCCTCATCACTGTCTGTTCCAGTCTTGGGTGGAGAGACCTTAGCCTCCAGTTTGGCTGTATAATTGCATCTCTCGCATATGTTATTGTTTCAAAGTGATGAAAAAAAACACAGACTATGAAAAATACTGTAGTTGTTCAGTAAAAAGCAGTGCAAGCTCCAGACATGACTTCTAGTAACCTAGAGGATAGTACAGGACAACTACACACATACCTAAGTAAAATAAATGAAACACTGATGGAGTATAGCAACTCAAACAATACAAGGCTGGAAAAAATGGAAGAAGCTTTAAACAGATATTCAGATAAGGTGATAAAACTGAAAAATTCAGAGGACGAAATGAAGAAGAGGCTGGCTGAATATGAGACTTCACAAGAAGAGATGTTTCAGAAAATATAGAATTAGAGGACAGAGCACATAAGGAAAACCTGAGAGTTTCTGGCAGGAAGGAATAGACTGTATTAATTTTATGAAATCACAAATAGGCAACTGGACTGGTATTCCACAACAGGAATTGTTAATTGAAAGAGCACATTGTGTGTATATTCCAAACCTGGCTATGAAGAAACTACCTAGACCTTTAATACCAAAGATGCAATCCTACCAGCAGAAGGAGTTGTTTCTCACAAAAGTGTGGCAGAAGGACAAAATACTAAAAGTAGGAAACAGCAGAGTGTTTGTGGAGTATGACTACTCATTGTACACCAGGCAGACAAGGAGTAAATTTATCCAATTATTCAGGGAATGTCAAGAAGCAGACATGAGATTCAAAATGCTGTACCCAGCTATCTTCAAAATATTTTTCCCTTGAGGAATGAAACCATTTTTTTAATGAAGTACATTCTAAGTAAATACAAAAGTCTGCCCAACAAAAAGTGAGCTGTGACACAGAAGGAGATTCTGCTTCTTCTTCTAGTAATAAAGAACACAGAGAGACTGCACCATTGAGACATTTTCCAGTGTTTCAACATAAAATGCTTGACAGAGGGGAAAAAAAGCACAAGAGTTGACTAGAAGAATAGCGAGTATGTTGGAAATGAAGCAGAGACAGGGTTTGAAAGAAGGAGATGAACAGAAATAGAACAAGAAAATATGGAAATATTGTACTTTCTTGGACTTTGTTAAACTTGTAGGGGACTCTAAAGCATATGCCCTACGAAAAATACTCAGGAGAGGGGAAGAGGAAGGGGAAAGTTAACTGTTAAGTAAAACTATTTTTTAAATATTAATATTATATTTAAATGCTGCACAATTTTCTTTGCATGTTATAAATTAGAAGTTTTTTTTCATTTTTTTAAGTGTAATGGAGATACTAATGTAAATAGGTGCTCCTGTGTTTTTTTTTCTTTTTGTTTCTTTCTCCCTTCTCCTCTCTTTCTCCTTGTTCAGTTTTAAGAAATGTAAACACTGCAATGTAAAAAAAAATCTGGTTAAAAGAGCATGACAAAAGAAAAATCAGGGTGCTTTTTCTCATTTTTATGTAGGGGAATGATTGGATTAAGGCAATTAGCTTAATCTAGTAACAGGTTTTATGAGAAATCAAGTAAAGGAAAAAGAAAATTGAATATTGTTAGTTTTTTTTTCTAGTAAACAGGTTTGTGTCTGGTTCTAATGTCTCTAGCAGGCAATCTGATAAAGAGAGAGATGGCTCAGAGAAAATGTTTTCAAGAGGAGCTAAACCTGCATATAAAAATGCTATTTAACCTTAGCCTTACTACAGGATATGTACCTGAACACTGGCGTACAGCAACAGTGGTCCCACTCCACAAAGGGGGTACCTCTACAGACCCTGGGAACTACCGCCCCATAAGCTTAACCAGCCTGGTCTGCAAAGCTATGGAAAGAATCATTATGGAACTCATAAACAGAGACAATGGGGACCTACAGACACTTGACCCCACCCAGTTCGGCTTTGTAAAGGGCAGATCCTGCCTTTTGAACCTGGTTGACTTTTTCGAAACAGTCACTAGAGCCATTGATGAAGGCAAAGCAGTCCATACAGCCTACCTGGACTTGGCTAAGGCCTTCGACACAATACCCCACTCAGGCATCATAGATAAGCTCAACAGCTTAAACGTAAACCCTTATGTCACTAGATGGGTTGCAAACTGGCTAAAGGACAGAACCCATAAAGTTAAACTCGCTGGAGTAATGTCAGACTCAAAGCCAGTCACAAGTGATGTCCCACAGGGATCTGTCCTGGGACCCCTCTTGTTCGGCATTTATTTCTCAGATGTCAATGCAAACATAGGAGGGTTGTGGCTGACAAAGTTCGCAGATGACTGCAAACTAGGCGCCATAGTCGATACACCAGCGGACACATACATCCTACAAAAAGGCCTCACAGAAATGGACAACTGGTGCTGGAGTCATGGCCTTAAACTAAATGCCAAAAAATGTATAGTCATCCCCTTTGGGAAAAACAAAGTACCCACAAATTATCACATAGACAGCAACCCACTAAGTATGGAAAAAGTAATCAGAGACCTAGGGAACCAAGTCTACAGCGACCTCTCATTTGACACCCACGTTGCCAAAGTGGTTAGAAAAACATTCTACCTTGCACACCTTATCATGAAGGGATTCACATCCAGATCCAAGGATGTCATTGTACCCCTATACTCCTCCCTCATCAGACCCATGATTGAGTACAATGCCCCATTTGGTATGTACCTCACCCGGCATTTGCAACAGTTGGAGAGACCACAAAAGTACCTCACCAAGAGAATCAAGGGTCTCCAACATATGTCTTATTCTGCCAGACTAAAGAAACTCCAGCTCTATTCAGTAGCATACCGCCTGCTCAGAGGTGATCTCTGCCTGACGTACAAGACCATGTCCATTCAGGAACTGATGGACATGCTCCACCTCAAAAAATCCAAATCCATCAGGACCACGAGAGCTAAAGACTTAAACCTTGGCACAAGTATGAATAGGACATGCTGGAGGGATAGATTCATAATCCAGAGGCTTCCCATGCTCTGGAACAAGATCCCAGTTCACGTTAGGCAGAGCCCCTCACTGACTCTCTTCAAGAGAAATCTTGATGAGTGGATGGGAGATCGTAAGTTTACCCCAGGGGTCACATCTGTGTCACTACTAGACAGGGGCACAGTAAACTAATTCTATTATATAAGGGGACCTTCACTGTGTCACTACTAGACAGAGGCACAGTATTCTAAATCTATTCTGTGCATTTTTGTACCATTTCATGGGGTGGCGAAAGCCACATCACTATGGCTAGGCTTACAAATGCCCCAGGGCAGATAGCCTAGTACTAAACTATGAAACTATGAAAGCATTCAAGTGTTTTCCCCAGCTGATAGGCCATAAAGCTAAAGCAAAACCAGACAGCACTTAATAGAACCACAGGCTGTACTATGCATCTTAGCTTGGATAACTTTTACTTATGTTAGCTTGAGTCTGTGTGTATGGCTGTCAGTTTGGAATATTTGTTCGTATTAAGCGGGTAAAACTTTTTGTGTGTTATTATTAAGTTAATAGGTTTTAGGTGGGTATTTTGTGTGTGTGTGTGTGTGTGTGTGTGTGTGTGTGTGTGTGTGTGTGTGTGTGTGTGTGTGTGTGTGTGTGTGTGTTTGTGTGTGTGTATTTTTGTTTGAGGGTTTTCAGTGAAACAAAAAGTTCTGTAAGAGTTGACAAGGTTCAAATGGAGATGACAAGAAACAACTGTATAAAAGATTAACCTGGCAATCAGTACATGCATGCAACACACAAGCTGAAACTAGACATTTAACAAAAAAAGCTGTTATACATAAAACATGGGAATAATAATCTCTCAAGAATATGGTGCTTTCTATAATGTCTTTAAACATGAATGGTCTCATAGATAAATATAAAAAAGAAAGAGTAGTGAATTATATTAAAAAATGCAGAGTGAAAATAGCTATGCTACAGGAGACACACTTGGAAAGAACCGAACATGTGAATTTGATAAAGAAAGGTTTACAGGATGGTTATTCAGCAGAATACCTGGGCAAAGGAAGACAGGAGTACTTATATTAACTGCAAGAAGAGCTCCAGTAGTAATAGAAGAGGATAAAAAAGACAATAATGGTAGATTTGTAGCACTAATGCTACTGGCAAGAGAAGAAGATTACACTGGCATGTATTTATAATCTCCTGAAAACTGCTATAATGGAGCTTAAGAGAATTCTGGGAGAAATAATTGATTATCCATTTGGTCTTTGTTGTCCTAGCTGCCCCTTGTTATCCCCATACCACTCAGCTAGTTTAATTTTAGGTACTGCACCTCATCATCATAGCTTCACACAGTTTTACTGGAGTTATTAGTAACATTATAGGTATTTATGGGCACAAAACACAACAATTCATAAAAGCAGATCTACAGGAAAATTTATTAAAATTGATAATTTAATGCGTAGTATATTCTTCTGATTTATAAAAATATGAAACTGCTCCTGTGATATGATTCAGGACAATTTTGTTATACATGTGGACACATACATAAACACACACACACAATCAATCACACTTTCATGCATGGGCACAAATGCATATGCGTACGTAAACATCAACCTATACACAATCACATGAGCATGATCAAGGCAGCATGCTCAGTAGTTTGCTCTTTTTATACAACTACCCACCAGTATAATCTGTTCATATTGCTAAGCACCCCCCCACACACACACACACACACACACTGGTTTGCATCTTTGCTGACTTTAAGTATACAGTGGCATGATTTTTCGTCCGCTGTCCAGAAGCTACGTTGTAGGTGTCATGAAGCTTGAGGGCTCCCCAGCAAGTAAACTAAGTCAGTGCAGATATTTACTCCATTAATAATGGACTGCAACACTGTGGTACAAAGAAAGGATAGAGAGAAAAGTGCAGTAGCTTGGACACATAAAATAATGCCCCATAGGTACAGAGAAAGCACTTAATTTTAATATACCAAATAAATTTCAAGACTTCAGCAGTAATCCACATGGCTAGAAACATATTTTTTTCTTATGTTATTTTACTGAAATGACATCTAAAGGCCTGAAGAGTATTTGGGCTATGGTCAGATATATAACTATCTCCTGACTGCAGCACCAGTGTTTCAAGTGTATAATAATATCCTGCTCTCTAAATTAAGCCAAACTACCTACTAATCACCCAATGTTTACCATTCCTACAAATGGCTATTGTAGTACAGAGTAAACCTGTGCACTGTAGAAAACAAATTTCTGCTTGTAGATTGTACCCCACCAATATTGGGCTTTGTCCCTTAAACCTAAATATTAAACGTACTGACTCCAAGACTGCACTAAGTTGAGAAAGAAGAACACTTATTTTTGATAAAAAAAACACTTATTCCCTTTAAGTTAGCATAACCTCAGTGTTAATGTACTCATTATAGGGTGTGAGAATTTAGACCCTTAATGGGGGTTTCTGGGGAGTGCATCTCACTGAAAAAATGTTTTATGTAAGAGTGTTCAATCTCGCCGTTTGTTCTTACACACGGGTTCGGAGCCGATCCTCGTCTCTGAGTCGGCCGAATTGCAAAGCACTGAATCTCAGAGAAGCTCGAGACCAGCCCATATCCCACAATCCTCTCTGCCATTACTCAGATCTAGTTTGCCGCTGCAACAGATCGGATCGAGGAGAGCTCGGACCAGATAGAAAATTGATAAATAAAGTTATAGAAGTTGCTGTGTGTGTGTGTTATTTATATATATATATATTCTTCAGGCACCCTTTTGTGGCCTAACCCTTCTTTCTTTGGGTGTGGTTTGTGAGTGTCTTGTTTTATATAGCCCTTTCTAGATATATATATATACATATAGGATTAGTAGTCTTAGCAGTTTTTCTCTACTCATTAGCCTAGTGTTGTTATATTAGCATGTCAGAGAAAGCTAAATCTGGCTTTAAAAGATGTCAGTGTGGGCAGAAAATGTCCATTACAGACAATCATGCTTCCTACGTCTACTGTCTTGGCCCTCTCCATCTTCAAGAGGATTGCTGTATTTGCCATTCCTTTAGCGGGAGGGTCATGACAGATAGACGCAGGAAGCTCATAGACAGAGGGTTACTGAAGCCTGCCTTTCAAGAGGCTTTGGACAAGTCGGATCAGGCTTCTAAATCCTCTAAGGGGTCGAAGATGTCGGAGCCCATGTCATCGGCTCCGAGTTCATCTTCTAGGGTTCGTTCGCCGGTTCCACAGATCTCGGGGCCGAGCGTCGAACATTTATCTTTTCCTGAGCCCAGATCTTGGAACCGGTGTCGGAGCTGCCACCACCGTCCATTCTTCGGTCGGTGCCATGTTCGGCTCCTTCGACCCATTCTTCCAGACCTTTATCTGAGACAGATGTGGATCGTGTCGTGCAGAAACTCATGGAAAACACGGCCCTTTCCAAGTTAATGGCAGTTTCCTCCCAGTTGGTGTCGAAACTAGAAGGCCTCCCCATATCTCCAACGGGTCCTCCTTCGAGACCCATCCAGATCTCGGAGCCGGGAGAGGATGACCTGATGATAGTGGAGCCCTCGGTGCTGAAACCGTCCATTGCACAATCGACACCATTGACTTCGACTCCTTCGGAACCGATAGGGGAGTCGCGGAGCCGACAGTCTCTCCTCGGTTCCAGGACCGAGAGTCGTACCGACCTGTCGGTGCCGACTCTCCCTCTCGGGGCCTCGGCACAGATTGGCTCGGCTCCGTCCTCGGGGTTGGAGCCCACGGCACCTGGGTCTGGGATGCTCCCGTGTTCTTCGGAACCGGGGGAGCCCACGGCCCGGGGTTCGGGGGCCTTTGACCTTATGAGGAAAGTATTGTCTGCACAGACAACCACATCATCAGGGGAATCTTCTCCTTCCCCAAAAGGGCCACTTTCTGTTTCTGCTCCCACGATCCATCCCAAGCGTAGAGCCCCATTGCCTCAGCCACCCCCAGAGGGTTCCCCCTGTTCCTTGGAGGCCTCACCAGAAGCCCCCTCTGATGAGGTCCTGAGGAAATGGTTGTGCAAGAGGAGGCACATAGATTCCCCACAGGAATCTTTAACGTCTGACACCGACTTGGATGAGGCAGAGGGGTCCCCCAAATCACCCTCGGAGGATGTGTCATTTGCAGGCATTCTGGAGATCTTGAAACAGAGGGGTGATTGGCAATCCCTAGCCACCACTGAGGACGAGTCGGTGCTGCTGAAGGCTTTTGGGGCTCAACCTTCTACCTCCTGGGTGACTCCGCCCTTCGATGAATTAATGGATTTGATTGCTCGAAGGGCGTGGGAGGCACCTGACACAGTGGAACCAGTCCGTAGGAAACCAAACAAGTTCATCACTGCCCCCCAAGATAAATCTTATCTCACCAAGGGAGTTCCTGTCGACACTATGGTGGTGGTGGCAGCCACGAAAAAGGAGATGTCTGAGTCTTCCTCATCTGTTCATCCTCCTAATAAGGATTCTAGGACTATGGACAGATATGGGAAGCGTGTTTTTAGTTCAGCGACTTTTTCCATGCATTCGCTAAACTATTTGACTCACTTCACACGTTTGCAGAGGGATCTCATCAAGGAGCTGACAGATACCCTCCAGGGTAACACAGATGCTGCTGTTTCAGAAAAAGTAACAGCACAACTTAACACCCTCACCTCCATAGTAAACTCATCCATGAGGCTCATCTCGTATGCAGCCGAGGGATCGAGTAGAGCTGCAGCTTCAGCGATTGCTCTTCGAAGACAATCATGGATGCGGCTGTGCTCCTTTGCGGAAGCCTTTAAGTCTTCCTTTGCCAATGCCCCTTTTGATGGTGCCACACTTTTCGGGCCCAAGGTTAAGGAGACTCACTCGGTGTGAGCAAGAGGGAAAGACCCTGTCTGCTGTCGGGGTCCGTTTTTCCGCTCCTACTAGACCGTACCCCAAAGGGCAACGAGGCGGAAAAATGTGTTTCTGTAAGAATCAGGGATCTTTCCAGACCACACAGAGTGATACCCCCTCCAGAGGCAGAGGAGGGGGTAGAAATGGAAGATGCCGCCCCGGCGGCAGAGGGGGTCCGCATAACCAAGGCAACAGGGATTCCGTCCCTGGGAAGCCTTTCCAGCACTCCTGAAGGGAGGCCCGGCTGTCCTGCTCTGGAGGCAGTCGGAGGTCGCTTGGCTTTATACCCACTGGCCTGGCTAAATATTACTTTGGATTCTTGGGTAAAAAGCATTATAACCAGAGGATACAAAATCCCCTTCACATCAACTCCACCTCTACAAAGAAGGTTTCCAGACGTGCCACCCCGTCTGCGAAATCCAGCAGCTGTAGAAATTTCGAAGCTGCTTGAAAACAGAGTCATCCAACCAGTCCCAGCGGAACAAAGAGAATCCGGAACTTACTCAAGGTTCTTTTTAGTTCCAAAAAAGATGAGACTGGAGACCGATCTTAGATCTCAGCCATCTCAACAACTTCGTGAAGAAGGAACAGTTCCGGATGGTCACTCTTCAATCTATCCTTCCATTCTTACAGAAGGACGATTGGATGTGCTCTATAGATCTCAAAGACGCGTATTACCACATCAAAATGGCCAGACCGTCCAGAGATCACCTGCGCTTCCGTCTGGGAGCCAGTCACTTTCAGTTTCGAGCTCTGCCCTTTGGACTCACCTCAGCCCCCAGGGTATTCACCAAATGCATGGCAGTAGTTGCGTCTCACTTGAGACGACAAGGATTCCAGGTGTTTCCCTGTCTGGACGACTGGCTCCTCACTGCCACCACCGAGCGTCGTCTATTGCAAGCCAGAGACTACACAGTCAGCCTTTGTTCCCACTTAGGGATTTCCATAAACTTCGAAAAGTCTTGCTTATCGCCCTCACAGTGTATTTCCTTCATCGGAGCAGACTTAAATACACGATCGACACTACTAAAGCTCCCTCCAATAAGGGCCTCAACCCTCAAACAGCAGGTTGTTCTTCTTCTGGTCAGCAAGAAAGCCCCAGCCAAACTGGTGTTAAAAGTGTTGGGACTGATGGCAGCCACACTAATTGCAGTCCCTGTGGGAAGGTTACACATGAGGATCCTACAATGGCTGCTCTTCGCGCAGTGGTCGTTCCAACACCTACCCCTAGCGCACGAAATCAGGATAACAGACTCTTGCTGACGGGACCTCTCATGGTGGGTGCGCGATCAGAACCTCACTATGGGTCGTCCGTTCGTTCTACCCAGTCCAACAGCCACAATAACCACGGACGCTTCCCTGATAGGGTGGGGGGGGCTTTTTCAGGGAAGAACAGTCCAAGGAGAATGGTCCAGCACGGAGTACACTCTACATATAAATGTTCTGGAGCTGAGGGCGGTGTTCCTGGCGTTGCAACACTTCCAAGCCCTCTTACCTCTAGGAACAGTAGCAGTTCAGACAGACAACATGTCTGTAGTATGGTACATAAACAAGCAAGGGGGAACCAGGTCTTACCCATTATGCAGAGAGGCCATGAGAATTTGGCAATGGGCAGAGTCCACGGGTCGCTTTCTGATAGCAATGCACATCCCGGGGTCATCCAACGTCATTGCGGACAGGTTGAGCAGAGCCATCCTGTTACCTCACGAGTGGTCCCTCAATCCACAGACGGCGGAAAAGATCTTCCGCAAATGGGGCCAGCCTTGCTGTGATCTGTTTGCTTCCCCGTTGAATGCAAAATGCAGAAGCTACTTTGCCTTTCTACCCCCTCCGGGGGATGTCCCCAGGGACTCGCTGATACACGATTGGCCCCCGGGTCTCCTATATGCATTTCCGCCTACTCCCTTGATTCCCAGATTTCTACAGAAAGCCAGGAACCTGGAAAGGACTATAATACTCGTAGCCCCATTCTGGCCTCGTCAAATATGGTTCCCCTTTCTTCGAGCCTATCAAATAGAGGAACCATGGATTCTGGACCCAGTACCAGATCTACTGACCCATTCGTCGGGAGTTCCTCGCCCGTCTCTACAGTCCCTCAAACTAAAAGCTTGGCTGCTCCGCTTCCCTGCCTAGCCAGGTCTCATCTACTCCCCCCGGCAATTCAACACATTCTGGTTGCTTCTCATAAAGCTTCCACTACTAAACTCTATACGAGTAAGTGGAAACGCTTTGTATACTGGGCATCTAGCCAAAACTTAGACCCCTTGGTAGCTCCTCTACATAAAATTTTAGAATTCTTAGCTATCCTTTTTCACGAAGGAGCTTCTACTTCCACGCTAAGAGTACAGTTGGCGGCCATATCAAACTTCCATATTGGTGAGGAAGGTTCTCCTATTATGTCTCACAGACTTTGTAAGGCCTTTATGAAAGGAACCTTCCATCTTAGACCGCCTGTCAGAAAACCTTTCTTTCCATGGAGCCTGAATTTGTTGCTGTCGCAACTCATGTTGCCACCTTTTGAACCTACTTCGTCATGTCTCTTAAAGTTCTTATCGTGGAAGACGCTGTTCCTCGTCGCCGTGACCTCAGCTCGTAGAGTATTAGAGTTGCAAGCATTATCGGTCAGACCACCTTACTTGATATTCCATCCAGACAGGGTCTCTTTGCGTACAAATCCATCTTTCCTTCCAAAAGTATGCTCAGTTACGAATATTAACCAGTCTATAGAACTCCTACCTTTTCAAGAACCATACTAACAAACTGGAGTATATGTTGCACAAGTTGGATGTTCACAGGCAATTAAGATTTTATTTGGATAGGACCAAAGCTTACAGGAAAACGGATCAGCTCTTCGTCGGATTTGCAGACAATAAAAAGGGCATGGCAATTACTAAACGTACACTATCTAAATGGCTTGCTGACTGTATAACCTTTGTATACTCTAAATCAAATCAATCCTTACCCACCAAACCTAAGGCCCATTCTACCAGATCTGTCTCCACTTCCTTAGCTCATGCAGCTCATTTGCCTTTGGACACTATTTGTGCAGCAGCCACATGGTCTAAGCCACATACTTTCATCACTCATTATAGAGTGGACAAAGTCTCCAAGGACAGGACATCATTTGCTTCCACTGTGCTTAGGAACGTTCTTCCATGAGTCACTGTCACTCGGGGTGACGGAGCTAGGGACGCTACCCATGTGTAAGAACAAACGGCGAGATTGAACACTCTTACATAAAGAAGTTATGTCCTTACCATAACGTTCCATGTAGAGTGTTCATCTCGCCTTTGTTCTTACATTCCCTCCCTTTCCCTCCCCTTCCCTCCCCACGTGTTTGGAAGAACTGGTAGGATTAGAGTCTGATCGACGTGTCTTGACCCCTTCCGGGGTATATGGTCCCGTGTATCATGGGATATATGTTTAGACCATTAGTTATTGCTATGGTGAGAGAGTGTCTCTGAATGGCTGAAGAGGGTGTATACTTCTAGCACCGGAGGTGTTGGATCTTTTGGTCTGGTTTGTTTGCAAACTAGATCTGAGTAATGGCAGGGAGGATTGTGGGATATGGGCTGGTCTCGAGCTTCTCTGAGATTCAGAGCTTTGCAATTCGGCCGACTCAGAGACGAGGATCGGCTCCGAACCCGTGTGTAAGAACAAAGGCGAGATGAACACTCTACATGGAACGTTATGTTAAGGACATAACTTCTTTTTTTTGCACTTAAATGTAATGATGTAAAAGTGTGAGAAGAAAACTCAGTGGCCAATTGCACAATAGGATAACATAGTTGATCAGATGTTTCCTATCTTGTTCTGTTTCTGAAAACCTCTAAGCTCACTACTGGAAGTCTTCCTCTAAACCACTTTCTTATTTACATCAGGTCTTTATTTATATTTTAAGATGTTTATTTTGTTTTATTTTATTTAAAATGTGTTAACAGGGATAAAACACTGATCATGTGACCAATTTTAGTCTTAGCCCAGCAATAGAAAAGAAAATTATAATTACATTTTGTGAGAGAAAGCAATAATATAATGAAAATATACATCTCTAAAATACCATTATCAGCTAATAGAAATGTAAAGAGATGTTCATCACGTTGATCTGTGGTGCAGTAGCCTTAGCTATATGGGTTATGTCCTCCATAAGATACAACAGCCGGCCAACTTCCAAAGCTTCAGGGCACCTTCCATACACCTAAACTGTCAGGCAGCCTAAGCTGAACTGACTAAAAAGACAAGTTTGGATGCCAAGCCCTTCAGAGCTTTCTTGTTGCTGAAGAGTACACTCCACTGAGGCTTTCGAGGATTGACGGTCAGCTTTTGCTCTTCCTTTCCTGGGCAGACAAGTTCTCTTCGAGGAAAAAAACTTCCATTTAAAAAAATGTTTACTTAACAATACCTTCCTATTCAGGAAAACTATTTTAAAGCTAGAAATTTGTGTCTTAATGGACTGTCACGAGACCGTGTTGTTCTTGTAAATGAAAGTGTTTTTTTACCTGTCAGTTTAAAAGTTAGTTGAATAAATAAAAAACAGTTTTTTCTGTGGAGAAATTTTGATTGTTTTACCTTTTGAGGCTGGTAAAGAGTTTTAAAGTGCTCTTTACTATGTTTTTATGTGAAAAAATGACTTTTAAAGACTTTAAGGTTTACCCCCTTTTGCTGCTTGTTTTCCCTGGGAAAGAGGCACCATGTTCTGCTTGACCATGGAACAAACTGTCAGTCCCATGGTAGGTCCTTCTTCCAGCCACAAAAAAAAAAAGTTAAGCAAACAGCCTTTGCCAGCACAGCAGGATAGCAATTTGCCTCAGCCGCAGGTGGGTGACTCTGCTGTGGTCATGATTGGTAGCTCAAGACACTCGTCTTTTACCCCAGATCCCTCTGGTGTAGCACCTACAGTCACTATGGATCGGAGATTAGCCATATCCTCTGCAGCTGTTGGAGTTGCCTCAGTGAACAAGGGAGAGCCACTGTTGTCAGTCCTGGGAGAGGGAACAGGAAAGGCTCTCCTGTTTTGTCAAAATGTTGTACCAATTCTTGGGGAAGCTGCTGCTGTCATTAATAATACTGTTGGTCCTATTTTTCCTGTCAAAAAGAAACAGAAACCTAAACGTATATAATCCTTGTCAAATTTCCTTAGGAGTAATTTACTGTGTCTGGCTCATGGTTTAATTCAAACTATTGATCCTACTTATAAAGTTGTTTCTGGTTAAAGAAAGAGGGATACCTTTTTTCCTGAAGAGATTCAAGATTCTGAATCTAGACAGGAAGATGAAGGGACAAATGTAGGGTTTTTCTCCATATATTTCTGATTTAGACTCAGAGGAAAGCTTAGTTTCCGAATTTTCCTGTGGGAGCTTCTATTTCTCAAGAGACTATTTCCAGAATGTGCCAGTTTTTTCAGTGGGTCAGCACTGTGGTTTCTCAGTCCCTCAGAAAATGCTGTTAGACTTTAAAGAAGGAATTTTCAGAACTTTGACCAATTCCTCCAGTTCAGTCAGCTTTGCAGGATGTGGTTGTGAATTGCCTGGAATTTTTCTGAAAGTCAGCCAGCTGCCTCTAAAAAGGCAGATAGGATGAATAACGTTCCTCAGTCTTTTAAGTTTTTATATACTCTTTCTAAACCTGACCCAGTAGCTATAGCTTTAGTTAATCCTTCTGCTGATGAACATTAAGTTAACTCCAGTCCTATTCTTTCTTATAATGATGGGAAGATTATTGATAAATATGAGAAAAAAGTTGAATTGTCAGTCTCATATGTTAGTTTGTTATAATTGTTAAAGCATGAGGAATATTTGTCTACACTTTCTTCTTGTGTGGAAAATCTGCTTTAAATAATTTAGTTATTTCTTTTGTAGATGTCTCTACTCATTATTTTCAGTGTGTGCATACCTCCAGGGCTGTGCCACTGGTACTGTTTTCAGGAGATTTGTCTGGCTTTGTTCTAAGAACCTCCTGGATGATATTAAAAGTAAGATTTTAAATTCTCCTCTGGATAAATATTTAGTTTTTGGCCCCTCTGCTGCAGAGCTGATCAGAAAATGTGATGAAAGGGGTAAGTCAATACAGGGAATCTCCAATATTTTTCAGACCTCCTTTTTCAAGTTTAATAAAGAGATTCACATCCCCCTCGTCCAGTTTTGGCAAAAAAACAAAAAAAGAATGCAGATAAATAGAAATTTAAGAAGAAATGGCAAGGGGGGTTGAAAAGGATTATGTAACCTGCCAAATCCAAGAACAGCTCAACAAGTCAGCATGACTGGTTAAGGGAACTTGTCCCGCCTCCCGCCCTTACAACACCATTTCCTTTATAGAAAAGTCTGAATCTCCACTGTTTTTTTTTTGGTAACAGATAGTTTCAGACAAATGGATTCTGAATGTCATTTATCAAGATTACAGATGGCAGTGGGATGAAATTCTTCCTTTACAGGGCATAATCCATACCTCTCAACCGTGCCAAATTCCTTGGTATTTACCGGTTTTGAGGGCAAAATCTTGGGGTTCCACGAATTCCTGAGTGGTCCCTTTAATTTCTGGTCTTTTTTTTTTTTTTTAGTAGTACTACTATAAATTTTTGGCTGATGTCACCACACCTACAGGGGCGTATGACATCTTCAGCTACTGTCTGTTGGACTCTGAGGGAAATAGGGAGTGAAGGCAGGCGGCATAATTTAAATTTTGCAGTCCTCCAGGTAACAACCATATTGTGCATTATTTTATTTATCTGCTGGCCAGCAAAGATACTGTGTGCAAGTGCATTTATTGGCATCAGCCAAACTGTATAACTGTGTGCATTTATGTTTTTAAGTCCATGCCAGATCATTTACATTATCATTCAACCATTGCTGCCTGGCCAGCAGCCGCTGTAACTCAACCATTGCTGCAATTTAGTTTAGTGTATCTATCCAGTCAGGTACTGTGTACAAGTTTGCTCATAAATATGATAAGTCCACACAGCCACTCTTAGTTTATCTACGGGCCAGCCAAAATAGTGTGCTAGTGAATTTATCGGCTGAATTGCATTTAGTGTGTCTGTGTCGATCTCCTGGATGCATTTATGATTTTTATGTCGACAATCAGCCGATCTGCTTTTTAAGTCCACAGTATTTACATTTAGTCTGTCATGCAACAGTTGCTACCAGGCCGCTCTAATTCAACCATTGCTGCATTTAGTGTGTTTATCGGCTTTTACTATAGGCAGGAGAAATCTGTGCTTTACTTCTTATTGGCTGCCGTACAGTGTGTGGAGAAACTGTCTTTATGTATGGCTGCAGGCAGGGTTCATTTTATTGCAGGAGGCACTCGTTTTGTTTTACTGCTTCTTGCAGGGCAGGATGAGAAACTGTTCATTTTACTTTTAAAGCAGGATTGTGCGTGTGTGTGTGCGTGTGTGTGTACGTGCGTGTGTGTGTCTGTGTGTGTGTGTGTGTCTGTGTCTGTGTGTGTGTGTGTGTGTGTGTGTGTGTGTGTGTGTGTGTGTGTGTGTGTGTGTGTGTGTGTGTGTGGTGTGTGTGTGTGTCTCGAGTTACTCAGGCTCAAACTCTGTACCTTGGGTACAGGTAGCAAGAGCCTGAATTCCCTACCCACCACTATTTGTGAAAACTGTCTAGATGTTTGCCTCCTATTTTTTGTTCTGTTCCTCATAAAACCTGTGTTTTTCTGGATTTTCGTGGCAAATCAGAGGATTGAATTCAGTAAGTAATGACAGGTATTTGAATTTCAGACTTCATATTCTTCAGAAAATACATAACACAAAAACTTTTATTCTAGCAATTTTCTAAGTTTATAAGATCAGTATTTTAAATTTATCATTATTATTGGGTCTGTATTCCCCCATTATTGGCTTTGTCCAGTTTTTTTTGTGGCAAGAGGTTGACAGCTATGGTGAGAACTCAATTCACTGAATATTTTGGGGCTGTATTACCCCATTATTGGCTTTGTCCAGGTTTTTTGTGGCAAGAGGTTGACAGCTATGGTGAGAACTGAATTTACTAAATATTTATGGGGCTGTATTTCCCCATTATTGGCTTTGTCCAGGCTTTTTGTGCTAAGAGGTTGAGAGCTATGATGATAACTGAATTCACTAATGATAGCCATTTAAGTTTCATTCTTCCTATCTGTCAGGAAACGCATGGTGGTAACACAACAATGTTAAGTTGTCTATCTTGCCTTCATTCTTGCTGGTTGGGTTCGGAGCCGATCCTCGGCTCCGACTCGGCCATCTTCAAAAGCTCGAGAGCTGCTTACTGGCTCGAGGCCACCCCATATCCCATGATGCCTGGTGCTAGATACCCAGATCTTGTTTGCCCCTTCTGCTGCGAGGTTGTCTACTGGCTCAGGTCGTATATTTTCATTATTTAATCATTTTTGATCAAAATTGATAGCTTGTTAGTGTAGATTGTTTATACTAGTTAGTCTTTACATATATATATATATATATATATATATATATATATGTATATATATATATACTTGTAGTATTCTTTCTTAAACCTTCCCCTATCCCTTCAGAAAACTCGTTTTAGTTAGAGAGTTTTCCCCTCCCCCCTCTCACATTTCTGACGTAGCTGTTTAAGTTAGAGGCTAACCTATTTTTTCTTTAAAAAAAAAATATATATATATAGTTAGTATTTACTTAGTTTAGTCTGTTTGTTGTTGTTAGACTATTGTGTGTATCCTTGACTGTTTTTGGGTGTGGTAACTTTGTGTGTGTGTTATAGTTATTATACTCAAATTGTTATAGTTGTGTATTGTGTTTGGTATTCCCTTCTTTAAGTATGTCCAAGGATACCAAGGTGTCTGGATTCAACAAGTGTGATTCATGCTGTCAGAAGATGTCTCTGACAGATGGTCACACTTCTTGTGTCTATTGTCTCGGCGCCGTGCACCTGCAGGACTCGTGTTCGGTTTGCCATGCCTTCAGCCCAAGAGTCCTGCAGGAGCGTAAAAGTAAGTTAATCCTACGTGGATTACTCAAACAGGATTCGCCGGCAAAGACTCAGCCCGTGAAGGCCTCTAAGCCACCAAAATCTTTGGCTCCCAGTTCAGAGCCGTCAATGGGTGAAGCTGTTCCTTCAGCCTCGGTTCCGGCCGGAACCGATTTACCTGCCTCCCAGTCGGTTCCGACTCTCCCTTCGGAGCCGACTGGGAGTCAAAAGAGATCTAGGTCTCCCTCCCTGGAGTTGATATGCTCGGCTCCGAGGTGTCCTCTGCTCCAAACGGAGCACAGTCATCGGTCCCACTCTTCTCGGTCCTCAAGACTATCCGATCATGACGTGGAGAGAGTGGTCAGTAGACTGTTAAAATCGCAGGCCCTAGAAAAAGTGTTGTCCAGCCCCCCTCATCAGGTGTCGGCTCCGTCCATATCTGCAGTTATTCCTCCTCCGACTCCTTCCTTGAGCTCGGAGCTGGAGTACATTGGGGTTCAGGTCGTGGAACTGTCGGCACCGATACCTTCTGCTTCGGTTCCATCGTCGGCTCCGATCACGTCTTTGGTACCATCCTTGGAAGGGTCTGGGCGCCGAGACTCCCTCATCGGCTCCGAGGGGCGAGTGGCATCGGACCCTTGTCTGACCCCGTTCTCCCTCTCGGAGCTTCGGCGCAGGTGAGCTCAGCTCCTACATCGGCTTCAGAGCCGTCCCCCCTCGGTGCGGAGAAGGATTCCGGTCTCTTCGGAACCGGAGCCTTTTTGGCATCCGAGCAGGGACGCCTTCGAGGTCATGAGGAGCATGCTGGCTCCTGAGTCAGCCCCACAATTTTCCCCACTGGCTCCTCCCACTCTGGTGCCTGCGTCTGCCTCTGTCCCTCCTCCAGACCCCAAGCGTAGGGAACCAATGCTCCAGGGCATCCCCTTGAGTGTATCTTTCTCTTCCGAGGCCTCTCCTGATCATTCAGAGGAGCCACCTCATAAGAGGAAATGCAAGAGGAAGCATGTTGACTCCCCTGAGTCTGTCACATCAGATACCGACTTGGAGGATTCGGAAGGGTCCACGAGATCCCCCTCTGAAGATGTCTCCTTTTCAGACATCCTTGAGATGCTTAGGCAGAGGGGGAACTGGACTACCCTAAGCCCCTCCGAGGATGAGTCAGTATTCCTGGATGCGTTTGGATCCCGACCTTCCACCTCCTGGGTGTCTCCGCCTTTCGACCCACTCATGTCCGTGGTGGCTCGGAAGGTGTGGTCAGCTCCAGGCACAGTCGAACCCAACCCCAGAAGACCCGCTAAATTCTTAACGGCACCACAGGATAAACAGTTTTTTACCAAAGGTGTCCCTGTTGATGCCATGGTGGTAGCGGTGGCCACAAAGAAGGAGTTGGCTGAAACTTCTTCATCTGTCCATCCCCCTAACAAGGAGTCCAGGACGATGGACAGATACGGGAAGCAGATGTTCCCTTCAGCTACCTTTTCTATGAGGTCTCTGAATTACTTGTGCCACTTTACCCGCCTTCAAAGGGATCTCCTTAAAGAGCTAGGAGATACCCTCCAAGATCCATCAGCTGAGGGGGCCCCGAGCTAAGGCAGCCTCCCAGCTGGAGACTCTTAATTCAGTGGTGAACTCCTCCATGAGGCTCATTTCTTATGCAGCCGATGGTGCGAGTAGAGCCGCAGGCACAGGTGTTGCTCTAAGGAGACACGCTTGGATGCGGCTATGTAACTTTGTGGAACCTTTCAGAGCGTCTTTCACCAACACCCCCTTTGATGGTTCCTCTCTTTTTGGATCACAGGTGAAGGACACCCTTACCAGGTGTGAACAGGAAGGCAAGACTCTCTCTGCCGTGGGAGTCAGTTTTTCCACTCTTTCCAGACCATATCCCAAGGGTCAGAAGAGCGGAAAGATGTGGTTCCGGAAATCTCAGGGAGCCATGCCGGACACATGTGGTGAGTTTCCATCCAGGGGCAGAGGAGGGAACAATAATAAACGCTGCTGTCATGGCAGAGGGTGTCCGCAAAACCAGGGCAGCAGAGAATCCTTCTCTGAGAAGCCCTCCCACCATCCCTGAAGGGTTGCCCGACTGCTCACCTCCGGAGGCAGTCGGGGGAAGATTATCACTGTACCCAAGAGCCTGGCAAGACATAACACAAGACAAATGGGTACAGTCAGTTATATCCAGAGGCTACAGAATATCCTTCATTCGCACTCCCGTAAAGTCAAACAAGTCCCTTCCAGATGTTCCGCCCAATCTTAGGGATCAAGCAGTAGAAGAAATTTCAGAACTGCTAAGAAAAAGAGCCATCCAGCAAGTCCCAGCAGACCAGCAAGGATCCGGAATTTACTCAAGGTTCTTTTTGGTACCAAAAAAGACAGGGGACTGGAGACCCATTCTGGATCTCAGCAGACTGAACAGGTCTGTACAAAGAACCAAGTTTCGGATGGTCACGCTACAGTCCATTATGCCCTTTCTGGGTCAGGACAATTGGATGTGCTCTATAGATCTTCAGGATGCGTACTACCACATCAAAATGGACAGACGCTCCAGAAGATTCCTCCACTTCTGGCTGGGAGCCAGCCATTACCAGTTCAGAGCTCTGCCCTTTGGTCTCACCACAGCCCCCCGGGTGTTCACCAAATGCATGGCAGTAGTTACCGCTCACCTGAGACGGCAAGGATTCCAGGTGTTTCCATATCTAGACGACTGACTCTTTACTGCTACCACCAAGCATCACCTTCTCCGAGCAGGAGACTTCACTATCGAGACTTGCTCCAGACTAGGTATCTCAATAAATTTCAAAAAGTCTGCATTGTCGCCCTGTCAGTCTATCACCTTTATAGGCGCAAATTTAAATATAAAAGACATGTCAGCAAGCCTTCCACCAGCCAGGGTATTAGTGATTCGTCAACATGTACAGGTCTTATTAGCATGCAAGAGAATTCAAGCCAGGTTCGTCCTCCAAACTCTAGGTCTCATGGCAGCAGCTATCATACTTGTTTCTCTAGCTCGTTTTCACATGAGGATCCTCCAGTGGCTGCTTTTCACCCAATGGTCCTTCCAGCAGCTTCCCATGTCTCACATGATTATGATCACACAAGCATGCAAAAAGCACCTTGCATGGTGGATGGTCTCCACATCAGTACCCCTAGGCAGACCATTTGTACTTCCCCCTCCAGTTGCTATGGTTACCACGGACGCTTCCCTGATCGGGTGGGGGGGGGGGCATTATCAGGGCAGGACAGTCCAAGGCACCTGGCAACCTCACGAGTACCACCTGCATATAAATGTCTTGGAGATGAGGGCCGTGCTTCTAACATTGCAAGCTCTACAGGACTGTCTTCCTACCGGGACCATTGCAATTCAAACGGACAATATGTCAGTAGTGTGGTACGTCAACAAGCAGGGCGGGACCAAGTCCTACCCCCTATGTCGAGAAGCACTCAGACTCTGGCAGTGGGTGATCTCTTCCCAACGGTTTCTGATCGCAACGCACATCCCTGGGAAGTCCAACGTCATCGCAGACAGGCTGAGCAGAGCAATTCTCATGCCTCGCGAGTTGTCTCTGAATCAAGTAGTTGCGGACCAAATATTTCGCAAATGGGGCCAGCCTTGCTGCGACCTTTTTGCCACCCCCTTCAACAGCAAATGCAACAAATTCTTCTCTCTCCTTCCAATTCCCGGACATTCCCCCAGAGACGCTCTAGTCCACGATTGGCCTCAGGGACTTCTTTATGCATTCCCTCCATTTCCCCTTATTCCAAAACTGATACTGAAAGCTACCGTTTTGGGCTGCAAAATGATCCTCATTGCTCCTTACTGGCCTCGACAAATATGGTTCCCGTTCCTGCATCATCATCTTCTCGAGCAGCCTTGGACTCTGAACCCAGTTCAAGACCTTCTGATCTATCAATCGGGCAGGCTGCACCAATCCCTGCAATCTCTCCAGCTCACTGCTTGGTTGCTCCACTTCCAACCTTAGCCAGGCTTCCAGATATCTCCCCATCTGTGTGGGAAATTATTTTATCATCGCACAAGTCTACCACTAGAAAAACTTATGCTAGTAAGTGGAAACGTTTTTCTTCCTGGGCAGAGACTAAGAGTATAGACCCCTTTTCAGCCCCTATACACCACATTTTGGATTTTCTTGCGGAACACTTCCATTCTGGGTCCGCTTCTGCTACAATTAGAGTTCAGTTAGCTGCAATTTCATATTTTCACATTGGCCTGTCGGGAAATAATATCATGTCGCATAAGCTGTGTAAAGCCTTTCTCAAAGGTACCACTCTGCTCAGGCCTCCAGTGAGAGATCCTCCACCTCCGTGGGATCTAAATTTGATTTTAGCTTCTCTAATATTGCCTCCCTTTGAACCTGCAGCTTCTTGTTCCCTGAAGTTTTTATCATGGAAAACTCTCTTTCTGGTAGCCATTACTTCAGCCAGAAGAGTTTTGGAAATGCAGGCTCTTTGTTCCCATCCTCCGTACCTAGTGTCCACAATGATAGGGTTGCTCTCAGGACTAATCCTTCCTTCCTTCCTAAGGTCTCTTCAGAAAATAACTTGAATCAGTCCATAGACCTTCCTGT
Organism: Protopterus annectens; assembly: GCF_019279795.1. Taxonomy (NCBI): domain Eukaryota; kingdom Metazoa; phylum Chordata; order Ceratodontiformes; family Protopteridae; genus Protopterus; species Protopterus annectens. Next base: position 1,714,544,147 of record NC_056731.1, on the reverse strand, counting down.
GTTTTTTCCCAACCACTCCAACAGGGAGGAATACAAATTGCATCAGTTAGATGTTCACAGGCAACTACACTTTTATTTGCATAGAACAAAAGATATCAGGAAATCGGACTAACTTTTCCTTTCTTATGCTGAGGGTAAACAAGGTCTTCCAGTCTCACAAGTAACCTTGTCCAGGTGGTTAGCTTCTATCATCACGTTTATCTATCAACTGAGGAATAAAGAATTACCTGTTAAACCAAAAGGTCACTCCACTAGAGCTTTAGCCACTTTTGTGGCTTTTCAGGCTAGGTTGCCCATGGAATCTATTTGTGCTGCGGCTACATGGGCCAACCCACATACTTTCATTTTGCATTATAAGTTGGATTTAGTTTCCAGGAACAGAGCTGATTTTGGTTCTACTGTTCTGAAGAGTTTGTTCCGATGAGCCTCCCAGGATTTTAGGTGCTAGGTACGCTGTCCCAACCAGCAAGAATGAAGGCGAGATAGACAACTTAACATAAAGAAGTTATGTACCTACCATAGTGTTCCATGTTAGTTGTCTTCTTCTCGCCTTCTTTCTTGCGTCCCACCCTCCATCCCCCTATCCTTGTAGACAGAGAAGAGTTCCTTATGGTTTTCGTTCGCTGGCTGAGTCTTCTCTGGCTATTCCTTTCTGTCTAGTAGCCTCTCTGGAGGTTTTATATATTCCAGGATAGGATCCTTTCCTTTATTATGTCTGCAGTTAGTCTTACCAAACGAGATCTGGGTATCTAGCACCAGGCATCATGGGATATGGAGTGGCCTCGAGCCAGTATGCAGCTCTCGAGCTTTTGAAGATGGCCGAGTCGGTGCCGAGGATCGGCTCCGAACCCAACCAGCAAGAAAGAAGGCGAGAAGAAGACAACTAACATGGAACGTTATGGTAGGTACATAACTTCTTTTTTTATTCTAGCAACTTTCCATGATTATACAAGCAATGTTTAAAATGTGTCCCTAGATTTTGGGCTTTTGTTCCCCCAATAAATTTTGGCTTTTTCCAGATTTTTCGTGTTGCAAAATTGAGATATAGTTGAGTGTCAAATGGATTTTACAAGGAGCTGAAAGCTTCAGGGGAAGAGAAGTTTAGTGCTGCTTATGCCAAGTCTGCTTACATTGTTAGTAGCATAACAGGTAGAATGCTTGCTTTTGATGCAGTAGGCTGTGGGCTCTACTCCCACAGTATGTAGATGCATTGATGATACTGTATTTTTAAATGGGTTGGATGCTGCACTCCTGAGAATGTCCTCTTTGGCGGCAATACCTGTTATCAGTTTGCCATCCATTCCCTATTCCAATATTACTAGGTTATCATTAATGTAACAAAGGCAGTTTATTCCTCAAGGGCAACAGGCACTTTATTTGTAGATGAAACAATGAAATTTAAATTTGTTTGCTAGCAGCAACCTCTTCATTAGTTACAGATCTCTTTAATGTGGAACTATTTGGATGACTTTTACTTCTGCAGAGATTGTGCATATTTACTGATACTGGTGGATTGTAGAAGTTTGAGTAGACTTTTATGATGGAAATGTTCTGAATTGGGCAGTTTTGTCATTATTGGTTCATGCATTTTGTTTCATTACATACTGGAAAAATGTTCAAAACAAATTTAAAACACCATCTAACAACTGTACTGCATTATACAAGGAATATAAATTTGGAAGTGGACAGTTCAATTACCACAAGCTTCCTCACAGACTGAAACTACTCACACAAGAATAGGGTTGTTTGATACACCTCAACCCCAATCAACTTCAGTTGGCCGCCTGGATGATAGGTCTTAATATTCTTTAGGCACCTGTTTACTGAGGAATATGCAGCAGGTACTAGTGGAGGCCAGAAAGCTTACTGCAAGAAAATCATATATTACAAAATGGTAAATGATTTCTAGTTGGTGCAGTTAATGTAACCATGACTCATTCAGGGCTAGTTGTTCTCTGGTTTTACAATATTTGTGTGAGTTGCTATCCTATGGCCTTTCTTATTATTCCTTCAACAAAGTTCACGTATTGGCCTTTTCAGGTTGCCTGCCTGTGGATCCTCCTCTTTTAAAGCATTCTCATGTTAGAATGTTTTTGAAATTACTTTTGCATAAGAGGCTTGCAAGAAAACTGGTGCCACCTCCTTGGGATCTTAATTTTGTGTTAGAGAAGCTAACACTTGCTCTATATGAACACTCTAACCTGGCTGTCTTGAGATTCATCACATGGAAAACAGTTTTACTGATTGCTCTGACCTGTGTAAGAATGGTGTCTGAGTTGAAAACTCTTATTAGTCAACCCTACATCATTTTCAACAAAGACAGAATTTCTTTGAGAGCTAATCCTTTTATGCCTAAAGTCTGACTTTACTTTAAGCCAGACTATCCATCTCTCTGTCTTCTTTCCTAAATCTTAAAATGAGGGAGAATGGATACTTCATACCTTGGATGACCACAGACATACTATCTTAACAAGACTAAATCTTTCAGATCTTCAGTTTAGTTGTTCATTTCTTGTGAAGGTAGAAAGAAATGACAGCCTGTGTCAAAACAGAGTATTTCTAAATGGTTACTTAAGGCTATTACCTTTTGTTATACACATCACAACAAAACTATTCCAGGCAGGGTCAAGGCCACTGTACCAGATCCTTGGCTTCATCTATGGCTCTTTGGAAAGGGTAGGATTCTACAAATATTCTGGAAGCTGTAACTTAGTCCTCCATGTATACTTTTACAAAGCACTGTAAGCTTGATTCCTTCTCTTGATCTAGATCTGGCTTTGCTAGGACCATTCTCCAGGGGCTCCTGAACTTTTCTCCTTCCACCATCAAAATGCATTAAACTAGGGTAATCTATCCATATAGCAAGAGCTACTGCATCGGTGATCAATATGATGGACATAGTACAGTTGTTAAGTAAGTTTAAACATTAAAAATAATGTGTGGAAGGCTTTTCCCTAAAAGAACTTATCTGCCCAGCAATGGAACAGTACAAGATGACAGTTGATCCTTAAAAGCCCACAAAGAAGAATTATGTTAGGCAGCAGGAAAGCTCTGAAGGGATTGGCACCCAAACCTGACTTTTAGTCAGCTCAGCTTGTGCTAACAAACCATTTGGAAACATGGAAGGTGCCCTGAAGCTTTGAAGCTTTGGAAGCTGGCCTGCTGTTATATCCTATGAATTATATAACCCATATAGCTAAGGCCACTGCAACAGTGATCATTCAAACATGTACTGTTATGGTATGTTTACTTACACAACTGTACTTTATCTACAGTTGTAATATGTATACTTGCGCAAAAATCAAGATAAATTTCATGTAAATAGTGATGTCTATGTGCTTTGCTAGAAAAGCTCACCCAGACTCCACCACAACTTGCTGTGAGGGAAAGTTAGTTTGTTCTTGCTTTCTTGTATTTTGTGTTGCTTTATTGCCTTCTCCTGATGTTCATCGTGTTATACTGCTGCAGTCATCACACTTGGGTTATCCTGCCGTTAGGCGGTCCCACAGTCGGCCGAATCCCAAAGTCTTGGTCCGGCGTCGGTTGTCGTCGCTTCTTCCCTGACGTCAGTGTGACAGGGGTATAAAAGAGGCAGCCGACGCCATTTTCTTCGGTCTTTCTTGCCGTGCGGTGCCCGAAACAGAAGCAGTTTGCAAGTGCCGGTCGGCTAGCTCCTGAGATTTTCGAATCGAATTTCAGCCCGAAGTCTTCTCTAAAGCTAAGTACCCCATTGGAGAAACTTTTCTTGCCTCAGACCGATGTCAGACAAAGTTAATAATTGCATTTCTTGTGGGAAGCAAATACCTCATAAGGATTTTCATTCTTATTGTATTCCTTGCCTAGGCCCAGACCACGACGTCTCTGGTTGTCGGTTTTGTGCTAGGTTCAACAAACGTACAATCAAGCGTCGGGCAGATTTCGCCCAACGTTATTTTGGCAGAAAATTTAACTATAGCATGTCGTTGGAGCAACCGACATCAGCAATGACTAAAAAACGCAAGGATAAGGACAGGCAACCAAGGCCAAGACCAGATACCGAGGCCTCAGCAAGGCCTGCCGCCGGTTCTCCGGTTTTCAGCGAGGCGCCTACGCAGCCCCTGATTACCGCTGATTTAGAAATTCTGACGGCCTCCCAGACCGAATTAGCTGGGCCGCAGGAGCCAGTTCCATCTCACCCCTCGGACGCCAACCCTGACAGTGATCCGGAAATTTTGGACAGGTCTTCGGTTTCTGAAGGTGTCTTCAAACCGACAGCTATTTCTGTTAAGTCTTATGCTAAACGTAAAGCCCCCTTAAAAGTTAGGAAACCGGGTCCACAGACCCCCCCCCCCACAGGCCCCTATGCCTAAAAAACAGATTCTCAAGATGGCTGAGGATTTAATTACCCTTATCAGGGGTTCCCAACCCCCTCCTGACAAAAGGCCTAGACTGGAGGAAGATTATCCTTCCTCTGACCAAGCATCCATTTCCTCAGCTAACTCTGAGGACCAGGATTATTCCTTCCCTCCTTATGAAGACTCAGATGCTGAAGAGTCCATTCCCTCTGTCTCCCCCCCTGAAGACTACTCTTTTGGGTAAACTTTACACACCATGAGGGAACACTTCCACTGGGAAGGCCAAGATTACTCTGACTCTAAGAAAAGACTCCGTGAGTTTCTTCTTCTTCCACAGCATAGACCCCTTGCAATTCCTCCAGTTTTAGACATTTTGGATGATGTCTACACCGAATCTAGTCTAAACCCAGACTCCTTACCTCCTGCACCAGCTAAACCAGACAGATACTACCGAGTTCCTGATTCTCATAAGTTTCTATATAAAAGCCCTGTTGCAGACCCCGAAACCATTTCCCAGGGTCCCAAAGGGGTTAAGGCCTCTACTGCTAAGAATCCACTACCTTCTGAAAGAGATTCCAGAGCATTAGAAAGATGAGGGAAGAAAGTGTATACGTTTGCCACTTTGGCCATGAGGGCCTTAAACTGCCAATTCCACATGCTAAAATACCAGCAGTACTTGATTACACAGTTAAAGCAGAAAATGATCCCTCAGACAGATCAACCTGATTTCAAAGAGATGCAGGATTTGCTGCATGCAGCAGAACAGGTGGGAAAGCATACCTTACAGTGTGGTTTTGATTCATTGGAAGCCTCATGTAGAGCAGCTGTCACAGGATCTGTAATTCGTAGACATGCTTGGCTAAAAGAGCAAGCCTTACCAGAACATGTCAAAGCAAAGTTATTGGATGCTCCATTGCAGAAAGATGTGTTATTTGGTGTCAAAGCAGAGGAAGTCTTAAAGAAAATGGAAGAAAAGGCAATATCTATGCAGACAGTCAAAGTTTTTTACAGGTACAACCTCCTCGTTTCAGCAGAAACTGGCCATCAAAAAACTGGTCCTTTCCTGCATCAGACAGACCCCAAAGGGGTAGGTACAGACGCCCAAGGGGCAGAGGCCAGCCACAAGGTTCTTTCAGGCCTAGACAATGGCATGCAACAACTCAAAGAGGTGGAGACGAAAGATCTCAACCCTTCAGGAAACAAACACAATGACTTCCCTCTTCGCCTGCCAAGCAAAATTGCCCTGGCAGCACCTTTGGGAGGAAGACTGGCTCTATTTCCACAAAATTGGCATCATAACAAAGGACAAATGGGTTCTGGATATTATTACCCGAGGCTACAGATTTCATTTTCACACTTTACCATGGATGAGAGGCATGCCAAATCTGCCTCCAAACCAATGGGCAGAGGCACAAACGCAAATTTCAGCTCTCATGGATATGAAAGCAATTCAAAAGATACCTACAAAGGAGCAAGGTCAAGGTTTTTACTCAAGACTATTTCTAGTACCAAGAAAGGACAAAGCCTGGAGACCCATTTTAGACCTCTCAATTCTAAACACATACCTGGAAGTACCCAAATTCAAAATGGTCACACTACAGCAGCTTCTTCCCATGCTGGGCAAGGAGTCTTGGCTGGTAATGTTGGACCTCAAAGAGGCATACCTGCATGTCCCTATCAGACAAGATTGCAGAAGATACCTCAGATTTTTGGCAGGTACAATGCATTATCAATTCTCTGCATTGCCCTTTGGGTTATCTACTGCACCCAGAGTATTTACGAAATGCCTGGCATCAGTAATTGCATACTGCAAACAATGAGGAATACAAATTTATCCATATCTGGATGACTGCCTGATCCAAGCGGACAGCAAGGACATTCTATTACAGCATCTGGCATTTGTAACAAAGCTGCTAAGTTGCCTTGGATACACAGTAAACAAAAAGAAGTCAAAGCTAATACCCTCACAAGAGATAATATTCCTGGGTGCCAGCTTAAATACAATGGCCCAGATGGCTTACCTGACGCCAGACAAACAAAAACAACTGACTCAATACTTCAAAAAGATGGCAACTTTTACCCAGCTCACTGCAAGGAAAATTCTGCAGGCATTGGGGTTCATGGCATCCTGCATTCAACTAGTTCCATATGCAAAGCTGCATATGAGGAAATTACAATGGTATCTGAAAAGTGTATGGACTCAACACAGGCACAGCCTCAAAACAAGTATACCTCTCATTCCTTGCCTTCAAAAAGAGTTCCTATGGTGGGCTCAAGCATGTCAAATAAACAAGGGTCTTCCTTTTGTCTTACCTCCAGCAAACCAAACTATGACAACAGATTCTTCAGACTACGCCTGGGGAGCACACATGCCAGTGCATACAGGGCAAATGGTCTGCAAAACAAATGCATCTACACATCAACCAAAAGGAGATGCTAGCTGTTCAAAATGCACTGACAGCCTTCAAGGACCTCTTGCATCCAGGACAACTACTAATAAGGACAGACAACACCACAGTTATGTGGTACATAAACAAACAGGGAGGAACACACTCCTACCCTTTATGCAGACAGGCAATGACCTTGTGGAACACAGCATTGACTTAGCAAGTACAACTGCAAGCACAATTCCTGCCAGGAAAGGAAAACATATTGGCAGACGAATTAAGTAGAAATATGGCAGATCTGCACGAGTGGAGACTACACCCACAAGTATTTTCAATGATAACTCAAAGGTGGAGACGCCCAGACATAGATCTATTTGCCTCCCCCAACAATTGCCAACTACAGAAATTTTGCACAAGGACTTATCATTCCCTAGCCTGGAAAGTGGACGCCCTATCATTCAGTTGGACAGCATTGACAGTCTATGCCTTCCTACCACTACCTCTATTGACCAAGGTATTACTGAAAGTCAGATCAGAGAGACCACAAATGATCCTCATTGCTCCGGACTGGCCATGACAGCACTGGTACCCATTACTAAGTAACTTGACTCACAACCCTCCATGGATCTTACCTCAATTCCCACTTCTGTTGACTCAGCAAAACTCTCAGATCCTTCACAGTCAGCTCAGGACTTTAAATTTAGCTGCATGGAGAATACCTTGAATTATCAATCAACACTTCTCTCAAAGGACGTCCTGAATGTCATTTTGGAGGCCAGGAGGCCCAGCACCAGAAAAACTTACTCAGACAAATGGAAAAGATTTTGTGCATGGCACCAGGCTAAAGGCCAAAATCCTGGGATACCAAACATTCCTCAAATACTGCAATACTTAACTGAGATGCTACACAAAGGCGTTTCTTTCTCATCCATTAAGATCCATGCTTCGGCCATTTCAGCTCAGTATAATACGGATCCTCCCATATTCTCACACCCTTTACTAAGGCAGTTTCTCAGAGGGGCTAAGAATATAAGACCCCCCAGAAAACCCCCAATGCCAGCTTGGGACCTCAACTTCGTTTTAGAAAAATTAACACTGCCTCCTTTCGAACCAGCCTTCTCAGCAGAACTACAATACTTGTCATGGAAAACAGCTCTGTTGCTGGCTATCACCTCAGCACGCAGGGTCTCAGAACTACAGGCACTCATGGCAGTGGAACCTTTCATCATTTTCCATCAGGACAGAGTCTCTTTACGAACTAACCCTACCTTTATGCCAAAGGTAGTATCCAGTATGGCTTTGAATCAGACCATTCATTTACCCACCTTTTATCCAAACCCCCAGAATAAAGGAGAAAGACTCCTTCACTCTTTGGACATTCACAGACAGCTAAGTTACTATTTGGATAAGACAAAGACCTTCAGAAAAACTGACCAACTCTTTGTATCCTATGCTGCAGGTTCACAAGGAAAGGCTATTTCAAAACAGACCATCTCCAAATGGATAGCACATTGTATCCGCTTTTGCTACTCGTACCATGGGAAAGCAGTGCCTGTTAATATTAGGTCCCATTCTACCAGGGCTACAGAAACCTCAGCAGCCTTTATCAGGGAGGTTCCAACCAAGGACATTCTGGAGGCAGCTACTTGGAGTTCAGTGCACACCTTTACCAAGCACTACCACCTTCCATTATACTCAAAAACCAGAGCTGGTTTTACCACTGCAGTTCTGCAGGGCATCCTAGCTTCACCTAACCCAGTTTAGTACCAGCCACCCATCCATAGCTTTGGGATTCAACCCAAGTGTGATGACTGCAGCAGTATAACATGATGAACATAGTACAGTTTTGTACCTACCATAAATGTAGATGTTCGAGTGTATATACTGCTGCAGTCCAGGTTACCCTCCCACCATCCCCTCTACATACCAGGGTGTTACTTATAACTCCATGTACATCAATCAATTGGATGCATGTCTATATGGTGTATTTGCTAACAGCTAGTACTATTGTTTATCTACTAAGGTATTTTTCATAGTTATTTGGATTGCCTTCCTAGTTGGAGGCACCTAGCATCTGGGGCAAGAAAAACTGAAGAAAATGGCGTTGGCTGCCTCTTTTATACCCCTGTCGCACTGACGTCAGGGAAGAAGCGATGACAACCGACGCCGGACCAAGACTTTGGGATTCGGCCGACTGCGGGACCGCCTGACGGCAGGATAACCCAAGTGTGATGACTGCAGCAGTATATACACTCAAACATCTACATTTATGGTAGGTACAAAACTGTACTTTTTGCATATTGTGATTCATTTTCTTTACCCTGTGTTTTATTGTATTCTGCTTTTAATTGCATATTTGAACTAGGAAGGAGACCACAGCTGTGTGTGTTGTGAGTCACACCGAAACTAAATTTTCTCTCACCTTCGCACCCCATACCTCTCAGCCACTGAGCTCAAGAAATCTGGACAAAGCCTTAGATAATGGGGGGGGGGCAAAAGCCAATAACTAAGGACATATTTTTAAATATTACTCTTAGAAAGGTACTAGAATAACAAGATTTGTGTCAGCTTGAATTTTATGAAGGATATGAGGTCTGGACCTCAAATACCTGTCATTACATTACAATTTTAGTGACTTCAGTCCTCAGTGATTTGTCAGAAAGCCACAAATTTTATGAGGAACAGACCAAAAATATGAGGCAAAAATCTGAACAGTTGAGAGGTATATCCCACCCTGATGTTCATTTCTTAAACTCAACTGTCTTTCTAGTTGCCTACCCCTTATTTTAATGTGATCACATATTTACTTTCCTCTCCTCTTTCGTTGGCTATTGTGAATAAGCACAAAATTACCATTTTGTGAACTCACTCCCCTTTAGCTATTTAAATTTATTGGCCATCCCACTGTATTCTGAGGAAACAGAATGCAAAGTTCCCACCCCTTCCAGTTGCTTACCCTTTTTAAAATTAGTGGCTCTCCACTTAGATAGCTAAAGCTTAAGTTACCCCCTCTTTCATATCTAACTGCTTAGTGTACACTGCAGCTCTTAGAATGTTAACCCATTTTTCCATCTTACCTTTAAACTCTGCAACATGTACTCCAAGACCACACTGGAGAGTTCACATTCTGCCTGTCAGTAGTCATCTTGGGATTAGTGCTGCTCCAGGTGAGAGAAGAAGCATAGGAACATTATTTCCTGGGGTCTGCTGATCACTGGAAAGCCTAAAAACTGCTTCATAGGTGTCAGTTTGGAATTTGTGCTCATAGTTTGCTGCTGGTGAGAGAAAGAGCAAAGTGTATAGATTCCTGACTCTTTCTGTTTGGGTAGTGAGTGTCTGTGTTTGACCTTCCTGATTGGTCTAGTTGCTATTCAAGGCATCTACCAGGAAAAGACTACAAGTCTAAATGCCCTTACATCATCTGGGCCAAGACTGTGTTTCACTAAACAGGCTGTGGCGTGCTTCTCATCTTGGAATTGGTGCTACTATTTTGCTTCTGGTGAGAGTAGATGCAAAGGAGCATTGTATCCTAGCAGAGTGAAGCTGTGATGATATCAACATTAGTAGTTGTCAGGCAGTAACCATTCATGTGACTCCCCTCTTTTCATCATCCTTGATAAGCTAATTCTTTCTTTTCCGTAAGTGACTGCTTGATTTGCTTCTAACTTTAGAATATCTGCCTAAATACTTTACCCATAAATCATCAGGCTCTACTTATTAGTTTCCCCTCAAGTGTTTGGCAGTGCTGTGTATAGCCACATATCCCTTGAGTTGACATTTTTCCTGTAAAAGCACCATTGGAATTTCACCATTACCTAGTTACACATAGGGCAACTAGTTTGCAGTGACAAGCACTGCCCTGAGAGTTGCAGACTAGATACTCCTGACATTACTTTTTAATCTCACCCAAACTGTCTAGTCTGTAAAAAAGTGTCTGTTGCCATGTATTATGAACTTTCCCACTATCTCCGTTACCGGCTTGGTGGATATGGGCACCATGAGGCAATGTAGAAATTGCCTCATGTTTACTGACAACCAGTTAATTTTCAAACAAACTGATATGGTATGTGAGAGATGTATTTACACAATGTCACTGGAGGCAATGCTCTCACCATACCTCTCAACCTGGAAACATCAAAAATCTGGACAAAGTCCCATGAAAGTAGGTACAATTACCAAATATCTGAACAATGATTAAAATAAAATTTGCATACATAATGATGTAATCCCACCCACTCTTGTGGAATTGTGGGATACCAACCTTCAACCACAAAATGAAAAACAGGCAAAGTAACACAAAAATGTAACCAGAACAATGGTATTTTTATTTGTATGATGCTAACAACCAGAGCCTGAAGGCAAATGCTGAGAGCAAAATGTTGCACACTTAACAGTTTACTAACTATTTCAGCTAGGAAGCTCACAGGGTGGTTAAAATTTGCCACTTTATACTTATAAAAACATTGTTTGATGAATTAATATGATTCAGTATTATTTCCTATGGATATTAGTTAAATTATCTTATCAGTATGTGTGACAACCTTTCAATATGCTCGATTTACAATGGGCATGCTGGTTGGGCTGACTGCTAAATACTTAGTCATACAAGCCATATATGGACAACATCAGAATGTTGTCCTCTCCCATTTGTGTAATCTGAAATAGAATGCATTATCAAGTAGATGATCAGGGAAGTATCTCTGTAATTAAACAAAAATATCCCCTTGTGGTGTGTACCTAACTGGGCATATCCAACAACTGAAACATCTACAGAGGTTCCTCACTAAAAGAATACAATAAAAGTAATAAGTCCTATGCAGACCGCCTTAAGGCCCTATCACTGTATTCTGTCTCCTACAGGCTTTTGAGGGGAGATCTATGCCTGACATACAGGGCATCATCAGAACCCACTCTGATGGGTCTTTTGCATATCCACACGTAACGTTCCAGCACCAGAATTACCCATTCTAAAGACTTAAACCTTGCCTGTGATATAAACAGGACCTACTGGAGAGACAGGTATCTATTCCAGAGACTAACCCATCTATGGAAAAGGCTTCCCATCCATGTGAAGCAGAGTTCCTCCCTAATCCAATTCAAGAGCAACTTGGACAACTGGATGGGAAACCGGAAATTCATCCCTGGTTTGGCACCTGTGTCTCTAATGGACACAGGTAACCTGTAAATGGTTCATCTCCCAGGCCCTTGCTTACACTTATCAAGGGTATCAGAACTTGTCAGAGATTCGGGATGCATGGCTAGACTTAAAAAGGCCCTTGTGGTCATTAGCCTGGTAAACACATATGAACCTATGAACAGGCAGTAACCTTGGATACGAAGTGTAGGACTATACACAATTGCTAGAAGCAGCTTCTGTTCTAACTGAACCAAAGAATATAAATGCACATTCACACACAAATACAATTTTCCAGTAGTCAAGGTCCAGCTAAAGCCCAGTATCACTCCTGATAAAGACACTAATATACAATCATGCTTCAAAGACAAGGAGATTACAAAAATGATAGACTGGATTAATGATGTACTTGCAATGTACTTGCAATGGATTTTGCCAGTGCTTCAAAGTTAATTTTCACCACACATAAAACATAGTCAATCAATACATTAATAAATATATAGAATGTACAGAATGATAGATAATTTTATGAACCTCAGCATTTTTGGGACTCATGGTCACGAAATGAAAATTTTAAAGACAAAATGCTTCAGCTATGCAAGCGCTTTTCCATTTTAGATGGCATCTTTTTAAAGCCATAAATGGTACCAAACACTGATATTAACTCTTAATAGGATGTCATTTACTTCCAGAGGAGGGTGGAAAACCCAGATAAAATAATAGAAACAGTAATTTAAGACATCATAGGGGCAGTAGTTATTGTAGTCGTACTGCATGGCTATGTACTCGTAGTAGTTAACTGCTGTCATTGTGTATGCCTTAAATGGGCTTTATTCTGAGCAACAGCAATCCAGTACACAACACAGCAAAGTATGGCTCAGGAACATGACACAGGTCTCAAGACATATGTAGAAGCGGATGCTGGGCGCTTAACATACATACATCAACCAATCTAATGCCTGCCTAAGTATGACAAACTTATTTTCATGATACACCAGAAAACAACACCCATCTCTCAAACATGATGACAAGCTGATCACAGCAGTCATTATAGTTAATACAGTTATGTCTCGGAATGGGGACAGCAAGAGTAGATGCTTGTTTTACAAATGTGTACACATCCTACAGTGGTGACAATTAGCCCCTTCCACCCCAACCCCACCCCCTCAAAAGAAAGTTGGTCATCATGCTATCCACTTGGAACTTGCAGAATTTTGAGACCCTGCACAAAAAATGCTACACTTGACAGACACAGCTGTACGAATTATTTTAAAAGATAAATTAACAAAAAACGAGCAGATAGTGATCGCATAAGAATCAAAAATGAACCACAGTAGAGAAAGAACTATCCGATCATCATGGTTGAGCGGTTGTTTGTGAAAGCTTATACCATTTTTACCATTTGTTGTTTTATTAAAGTTTACTCCTACCTCAGCCATATTGATTGGTTAGTTCTTTCAATAATCAACAGAATAAACAGGCAAATGCAATTTGACAATTTTAATGAAAACCTATTGATTACTAGCATTTCTAGTCTGGTATATCACTTTTTGTCAGAAAGCTTCTCCAAGGGTCACAGACACAGTCTCAGTTTGGGAAACTAAAGTAAATAACTTGCACTGCCCCATGGTCTACTCCATAGTGCCACTTTAACCACCACAAGCCAACTCCATAAGTATTACACATATCTCAGTGTACCTACACTCTTCAAGGCTATCCTATCTGGCTCTGTTTGAAACTTTCCCACTCTGACTCCACAGAGTTTGACCCCCCCCCCCCCGCACTGGCTCAGCATCCTGGGAAGTGAGTTTGGGACCTGTTTTAGGTGGCCCATGCCTGCCACATGATCCATTGTTAAATCAACTAATGTCTAATGAAAAATAATTCACACACGGACACTATTAAACTAGTGCTGCATGAAGCTGCTCAACATCTAGGGTCCGCAGTGCTTTCAACTGAAAGGCCTTGCTCAAACCCAATCCATTACACAGTGGCAACACACGTAACGTTCCATATCTCAAGGAAAACCTAACACGTAGTGTAAAGTGTGCCTTTTAAACAATTACAACTTCAGAGAAAATCTATATTTGGATTTGCTTGTAATAACTGGTAGTTTTTTGTAATAGGAGATACCACCAGTCTTTCTAAAATAACTTAGAAGGTCTTTTGGAGTATTTTGTTAAGTATCCTTGAAATGCAAATAAAAAAATAAATAAATAATAATAATAATAATAATGCAGTTGTAGAGTCTGGTGTAAAACTAAACCTTTTATTGTACAGATGCCATTCTTTCACCGAGAATATCATCTGTACAGTAAATGGATTTCTTTTACACCGGTTTTATTTTATTTTACTGTGAACTGTTAGATCAGTTTTACTGTTTTTTTCTTCAGTTGTAGAGTTCGTTAGAAAAAGTTATGTAACTTGATAGAAAGTTTGACAAGATCTTCTGTAAAATTGATGTTGTCTGTAGCAATGCACCACCTCTTGTCTGTCTTATTTTAATAACCAGGAAATGCACTGTAAACAACTAATTTTAGTAACTAATTTTTAATCTTGCATCTGGCACATCACCTCCACCCCTGCATGTTGATGATACCGTGGAGTACTTTGTGCTGCCTGATGACGTCAGCGAGTACACGGGGAACACAAATAAATAGAAAACATGAAATCAGGATTTAAAAGGGCCATTTGGGAATTTGTGGCACCCTATTATTTTGAGCCCCAAAATGGTATTTTCCGAGGAATTCAGTAAAGTTGAGAGGTATAGCTCTCACATAAAAGCACTCCTAATGTCAATATGGTTGTCAGTAGTGCACACACTGTACCCATTCCACACAATTCAAAGCAAACACATAAACCCACATATGCTGAGGCACAAGACCTCTTAGATGAAGTACACCAACAAACACCTGCAGCAACCTTGAATATACTGTTTCAAAACAGCACCCACATCAACACAGCCACATCTCATGGAACTTCTACTACTAAGCCCGTAAGGCAAGCCACCATGGAATTAAACATTCTAGTCACTGGAGAGTCCATTGTGATACACACTTATGTCCCTCTCACCAGGCTGTGTAAGGAGAAATTCACAGTCATTTGCTTATCGGGGGCCAGAATCGACAACATTATGTATGCACTCAGGTCATTGGACCTCAAGTACCAGTATGACTCAGTTATAGTCCACGTGGGTGTAAATGACCTGAGACGTACATCCCTAGACTGTATGAAGAGAGGCATCATGGAGCTCTCGGAATATGTGTCCTAAGCTGATATGAGCCTAGCACTGTAAAGCATTTAACTTTCTCCAAGGATGATGCCACAATATAAACAAAAGGTGACTGTCTTTAATAATTGGCTTAGTTTCTGGTGTCATTCTAAGGGGATGCAGTATTTGTCAGCATGTTAGGAGATGGTCAACAGAACATGCTGTTTTGGCAGTGATAATCTGCATCTCTCCCTTCTAGGCTTTCGAATATTAGCCAAAAGATTGTCCTCCCCCGTAGTGCCTTTTTTAGGCAATGCCAAACTGAAAGAAAATGTAAAGGTGTTACTGCTCAGTGCTAGGAGTCTAAACAAAAAACTCTACTCTCTAGAGAACTCTGATGTCTGTATCGTCACTGAGACATAGTTTAAAGCCATGGAGAGCACACTGACAGTGTAAGATAATAATGCCTTCCACACATTTACACCACCTACTAAACAAACAGGGACTAAATGTGGAGGTGTCTTGATTTACATCACAAATAACTATACCTGAAGGCTGGTCAAACAGGATAATGCACTTGAGCTTCCCCACATTCAGATCACCATAGGCAAAATCCAGCACCACTTCCTTGCAAGCTATATGTCCCTCTCTATGACCCAGAAAACCCATGCCATGTATTTAAACTTATTGGAAACCTTCACCATCCAACCCAACCATATTCATGGGTAACTTTAATGACCACACTATTAACTGGGAATCATATACAGCACCAAATGTACAGGCACAGAGATTCCTGGATTTTGTAAACACAAACTCCCTGGACCAGATTGTCAATACACCAACAAGAGGTGCAAACATACTGGATCTGCTCCTCATTAATATGGGAGAGCACTGCATACCCCCTAGTGCAATGCCTTCTCTGGTAAGATCAGACCACAAAACTGTCTCCTTTGAACTAAAACTAAAACCTGGAACTCCAGCAAACCCTGGAATATTCAGGAACTGCTCTAAGGCAAACTTCCTGCTATTAAGTTATAACCCGGCAAAATTTCAAGCCCCCATAAACCCTGGAACCCTGCTGCCTATAAAGAACTGTTCGTAGATGCCCTATACAAGCATGTTAATAGCTGTATAGAGGCAGCTGTACCCACCAGTAAGAAGTACAGAACTAACTCGAAAAACAAGCCACCCTGATGGAATCACAGCATCAGTGGGCTGTATAACTTAAGGAAGAAAATCATGGCAAACATTAAGAGCTGCACCACCCAGCAAGATAAAAGCACTCTCATCAAACTAAACAAACAACTCAGAGGACAAATAAAGTCTACCAAAGGCAAATTTGAGGTAAATTTGACATCCCAGGCCACAGACAACCACAAGGCATTCTTTAGCTATGTCCTCAACCTCAAAGGCAATACATAATTGTGTGCAGAGCTTATTGTAACTAGAGTCATCTCTACTGAGCCAGGAGATATACAAACTTTCTGGCCAACAAATTCAGCTCTAACTTTACCCCTCTCTCCACATTAACCTTCCCTCATGAAATACCATTAAATATAACTTCTCTGCTATCACTAGGATACATGTCCTTAATGCTCTCTCTCTAAGGCCAAGAACACTGCATCAGTGGGCCCAGACAGTATCTTAGGATGCCTTCTAAATAGCATGAAAAATGATCTCTCAGGCCATCTGGAAATGCTATTTAACTGTAGCCTTCAAACAGGCTTTGCGCCTCATGAACTGAGAACAGCAACAGTCATCCCTGTACACAAACGTGGGCCATCTACAGACCCTGAAAACTACAGATCCATAAATTTCACTAGTCTCATATGCAAAGTCATGGAAAGAATTATCATGGAAATGATCAGTAATGACAGAGGAAAACTCCAGGCACTGGACCCAACCCAATTTGGTTTCATCAAGGGCAGGTCATGCCTGTTCAACCTGGTGGACTTCTTGGAGAAGGTCACCAAAGCAATGGATGAGGGCAAAATGGTTCTCAAGGCATTTGACACAATCCCCCACTTGAGTATTGTTGACAAACTTAAGCGGTTACTTACAAACCCTTATGTCACTCAGAGGATAGCCAGCTAGCTCACAGACAGGACCCAGGAAGTTATAATTAGGGAGTCCACTTCTGCAAGAGGTCAGTCACAAGCATAGCCCCTCTGGGATTGGTCCTGGGACTGCTCCTTTTTGGCATTTATTTCTTTGAAGTCAAGGCCAATGTCAGTGGCCTCTGGCTGACTAAATTTATAGATGACTGCAAATTAGTAGCTGTCATTGAATCACCCACTGACACAAATGTTCTCCATGAAGGGCTGACAGAGACAAACAACTGGTGCCAGAGCCATTGACTAAAATTAAATGCCAAGAAATGCATAATAGTATCCTTTGGGAAGTCACCCACCCCTGATAACTAGCATATTGACAACACACACCTAAGAGCTGACCCAGTAGTCAGTAACACGTTGACACACATAGACAGTAATCTAGACTTTGACCATCACATGTCTACAGTAATGAGGAAATCATACAAGGCTGCACAAGTTATAAAGAAAGGTATTGCATCTAGGTCCAAGGAGGTCATTGTACCTTTGTATTTCGCATTCATCAGATCTGTCATTTAGTACAGTGCCCGCTTTCGTTTATATCTAACCAGGCATATCTAACAATTGGGAGCTTCTATTTTAGACTGAGGATTATGTGAAGATCATACCCAGGAACCAGCACTTCATTTCGGAGGCAAAAAGCAGGGCCCATCGGTCGGAAATCATCAGAGGAAAAAGAAGCTTAGCAGAAGTGCGTTATACAAAGCAGAATGAAGAATGATGGAAAGTGGTAGAAAAAAAAGACCTCTACAGTGAACCTACACTACAGTGGTGCAACCTCTCCAGTGAACCTACACTACAGTGGTGCGCTCTCCAGTGAACCTACACTACAGTGGTGCTATCTCTCCAGTGAACCTACACTACAGTGGTGTAACCTCTCCAGTAAACCTACACTACAGTGGTGCGATCTCTCCGGTGAACCTACACTACAGTGGTGCGATCTCTCCAGCGAACCTACACTACAGTGGTGTAACCTCTCCAGTGAACCTACACTACAGTGGTGCGATTTCTCCAGTGAACCTACGCTACAGTGGTGTAACCTCTCCAGTAAACCTACACTACAGTGGTGCAATCTCTCCAGTGAAGCTACACTACAGTGGCACAACCTCTCCAGTAAACATACACTGCAGTGGTGCGATCTCTCCAGTGAAGCTACACGACAGTGGTGTAACCTCTCCAGTAAACCTACACTACAGTGGTGCAATCTCTCCAGTGAAGCTACACTACAGTGGCACAACCTCTCCAGTAAACATACACTGCAGTGGTGCGATCTCTCCAGTGAAGCTACACTACAGTGGTGCAACCTCTCCAGTAAACCTACACTACAGTGGTGCAATCTCTCCAGTGAAGCTACACTACAGTGGCACAACCTCTCCAGTAAACATACACTGCAGTGGTGTGATCTCTCCAGTGAAGCTACACTACAGTGGTGCAACCTCTCCAGTAAACCTACACTACAGTGGAGCAACCTCTCCAATAAACCTACACTACAGTGGCACAACCTCTCCAGTAAACATACACTGCAGTGGTGTGATCTCTCCAGTGAAGCTACACTACAGTGGTGCAACCTCTCCAGTAAACCTACACTACAGTGGAGCAACCTCTCCAATAAACCTACACTACAGTGGTGCGATCTCTCCAGTAAACCTACACTACAGTGGTGCGATCTCTCCAGTGAAGCTACACTACAGTGGCACAACCTCTCCAGTAAACCTACACTACAGTGGTGCGATCTCTCCAGTGAAGCTACACTATAGTGGTACTACATAAAATCAGGAATGGGAAAAATAAATCAAGTCATTTATAGATGACAATAAGGGGAGATGACTCAAAAATGACATTAAAAGCTGAAAAGTAAAATAACTATTAATATCATGTAATATTGCATGGACAAAAAAGACAAGGAGCAGAATTCTGAATGGGGTAGGGAAATATAAAGCAAATAATGAATTTCTAACAATGTAGGTTCACCAGGACAGAACAAGTCACAATACCATTTTATAAGTTCACTGGTTTGCAGTTTGAACCAGTTAGGTTATTCAAGAGTTGGTTATAAACGTAAGCCTTGAAAAGTTTTTTGTTGCATAACATCTTTGTATTACAGGGCAGTTTGTTCCATTTTATAGGGAGGTATAGAAAATTGCATCATCAACTCTGCTACACTTTGCTGTGAAGGAAAGGTTAGTTTGCTGTTATTTTTTGTATTTCTGTATTGCCTTTCTATATTTTGAATACTGTAGTTTGTTTTCTTTACCTTGTGTTTTGCTTGCATTCTGTTTAACAGCATATTAAAACTTCAAAAGAGACCACAGCTCTCTCTGTTCTGAGTCAGGCAGAATTTTTCCCTTCCCTCCCACCCATTTAAGTTGTCTTGTTAAATACCACTGTCTTTCTAGTTGCCCGCCTCTTATGTTAATCTGACCATATATCTCATTTCTCTCTACTTTCACTGGCTTATGTGAGTAATCACAAAACCATCACTTTTGAAATCCCACCCTTCAATTATTTAAATTTATTGGCCATCCTACAGTATTTCATAGTACCAAAATACAAAAGTAACCACCCCTTTCAGTCCATCTTGCTGATTTAAAAATAGTAACTCTCCACTAAACCTTAACTTTTTAAACAGGTAAAACTCAAGTTACCTACTTTCATATCTAACTTCTCTAGTGCACACTGCAGAGTGCATTCTTTTCAATCTTACCTTTAAGCATCCCTGTTACTAGCACTTTCTCTAATACCTAAAAAGATCATCTCTACTTGACTCCAAGTAGACTTTTCTCTATCTGTTAAACCTAGCACTTGCTCCTACAGTACTTATTACCTTGATACGGCACTCTTATAGATAGCACCCCAAAAGGCAAACCCCATTTCTCGGTCACCACGTCCCCGGAATCTCTTTTAAAGTTTTTTGTCTAGTCCTTCTAGCATGTCGAGGATCAGTTGCTAGTGTCCTCTCCTGCTCAGCTGGTGAACCTGGGAATATTGAGGCAATGTTACAATTGCCTCATGTACACAGACAACCCTCTCCTCCTCCCACAAAACACAAATACATGCGAGAGATGCAACTATACGGCCAAACTGGAGGCTGAGCTCTCTCAACATAGGACTGGCAAGACCAGTCAGGAGGAGAAGGTTACCACACACACTATAGACTCAGTCTCACATAGTACCATCACAACCTCAAATCATACACATAAACACACAAAGACATACTCGTTGGCTCTGATCAAAAATCTACCAAAACAGCAGAGGCCACCAAAGCAGACACCCAAACAACCACCACCTCAGAACACAACACCTGCAACACATAGACCTCACAGTCAGAGTGTCAAACAGTCACAGCCCTTAAGGCCAAACACAATGCCAGACACACTAGTCATTGGTGACTCCATAGTCAGACACACTGACGTCCCGCTCACCAGACTGAGTAAGGAGAAGGTCACAGTAAGCTGCCTGTCGGGCGCTAGAATCCGCCACATAACGCAAGCACTCAGGTCTCTCAACAGCAGGTACAAATATGACTCAGTCATTGTCCACGCTGGTGTAAACGACCTGAGACGTACCTCCTTGGACTACATGAAAAGAGACATTGAGGAGCTCTCTGATTATGTAGCCCAGGCAGGTATGACCCTGACCTTGAGCAGTATCCTACCTTCACCAAGAATGATGCCACAATACAGAGATAAGATGATCAGCTTTAACAATTGGCTTAAACTCTGGTGTCATTCAAAGGGGATCCAATGTCTGTCTGCCTGGGATGACATGCTGGACAAGCCACGCTGCTTCGCAAGGGACGGCTTGCACCTGTCACCCTGGGATTCGGATATTAGCAAAGGCTCTTGCCACCCCATAGTGCCTTTTTAGGCAAGGCTCAAATTCTAAACCTACCACCCTAGAACACAAAAAGGAAAAAACTAAGGGTAATGCTGCTCAATGCCAGAAGTCTAAATCTCAAAATGCACGCACTCGAGGCCCTTCTCAGTATGGAGAACATCGATGTCTGTGCAGTGACAGAAACCTGGTTCAAGGCTCCTGAGAGCACCCCAGCACTATCAGGTTTTACCTCTTATCATGCGTTCCGCCCCAAAATCCGGACAATACCAAGAAAGGAGGGGTATCCATATTCATCAAAGACACCCACACCTCAAGACTGGTGGCAACGCACGATGCATCGGAGACCATCCAGGTGCAATTAACCATAGGCAAGACTGCTCTGCAAATTGTAGCATGTTACAGGCCACCCTCACAAACTCAGGAACCTCACATGGCCTTCCTGAAAACACTAGAGGGATAAATGTATCACCAAACACCATCATACTAGGTGACTTCAATTACCCTAATATAGACTGGGAACACTACTCAAGCCCAAACACCCTAGCCCAAAAGTTCCTGGAATTCATAAACTCAAATGCCATGGAACAACTAGTCACCATCCCCACAAGAGGAGAAAACATACTTGATCTCATCATCACGAACATGGGAGCACAATGTTCAACACCGAAGTATACCCCTCACTGGTGAGATCAGATCACAAACTAATCTCGCTGGAGGTCCTCATCCCACCCCACCTGAAATAAAAAGACCACAGTAAAGAACTTCTCAAAGCCGACTTCACACTTCTAAAGACTAGTGTGGTCTCCTTTAAGGCCCCGAGCCGACGGAAAACAGTACTCAAGCCGCTGAATCACTTACAAATGCCTTCTACCAGCACCTGCAGGACTGCATGGATAAGGCAATCCCAAGCAAAACAAAGACTCTTTGTACCAAAGGCAAGCGTCCACTCTGGTGGACCCCAGCCATAAACAAACTCTACAACAAAAGGAGGAAGCTACTACAAGATAGAGCAAAATCCTTAAAAGGTAAGACACCCTTGATCACTATAAGTAAAAACTAAGAGCTCTCATAAAATCATCCAAAGCAAATTTTGAGAGAAAAATAGCTAAAGACTCAAAAGACAATCATAAGGCCTTCTTTAGCTATGTTAGAAACCTGGGAGGAAACTCCCAGATATGCTCAGAACTAGTTCAAAATGATGTGAAGATTACTGATCCTACAGACATTGCCAACATACTGGCTGACAGGTTCAGTGCAAACTTCTCCCCTCCCCAAAAGGAGAGATATCTATACCAAGCGATTGCAGCCCCCAAACATCTCCAACGCCCAAGTGAGAACTGCTCTCTCCAAAGCAAAAACACAGCATCCATGGGACCTGATGGTGTCCCCGGCTGTGTGCTCCACGAACTCAACGAGGAATTAAACCCACAGCTAGGACAGCTGTTTAATCATAGTCTTACCTCTGGATACGCACCCAGGAGTGGCGCACTGCAACTGTGGTCCCACTTCACAAAGGCGGTGCCTCCACCGACCCTGGAAATTACCGCCCATTAGCTTGACAAGCCTTATCTGCAAAGCCATGGAGAGGATCATAATGGACCTCATAAATAAAGACATAGGGAATTTGCAGACTTTGGATCCATCCCAGTTTGGCTTTGTCAAAGGCAGATCATGCCTTCTAAACTTGGTTGACTTTTTGAAACAGTCACCAAAGCCATTGATGAGGAAAGGCAGTCCATACAGCCTACCTCGATCTGGCGAAGGCCTTTGATACAATACCCCACTCGGGTATCATTGAAAAACTCATCAGCTTAAATGTTAACCCATACATCACAAGATGGGTTGCAAACTGGCTGAGTGACAGAACCCACAGGGTCAGAGTTGCTGGCGCCATGTCAGACTCAAAGCCTGTCACAAGTGGTGTACCACAGGGCTCAGTCCTGGGCCCACTCTTGTTTGGCATCTACTTTTCAAGTACAAGCAAACACAGGAGGGTTATGGCTGACAAAGTTTGCAGATGACTGCAAACTGGGCCATAGTAGAAAACACATCTGACACAGATATCCTTCAGAAGGGTCTCACAGAAACGGATAACTGGTGCCAGAGCCATGGCCTAAAGTTAAATGCCAAAAATGCATAGTCATACCCTTGGGAAAAACAAGGTTACCCCTAGCTACCAAATAGGTGGCAATCCACTGAGTACAGAAGAAGTTATCAGGGACCTGGGGACCCAGGTTGATAGTAGTCTGTCATTCGACACCCATGTAGCTAAAGTAGTTAGGAAGACCTTCTACATTGCCCACCTTATCATGAAGGGATTCTCATCTAGATCAAGGGAGGTCATAGTCTCCTATACTCATCACTCATCAGACCAATGATTGAGTACAATGCCCCATTCGGAATGTATCTGACCCGACACTTGCAGCAGCTGGAGAGGCCACAAAGTTCCTCACCAAAAGGATAAAGGGTCTCAAACATCTGTCCTATGCTGCCCGACTGAAAGAACTCCAGCTCTATTCAGTCGCCACCGCTTGCTCAGAGGTGACCTTTGCCTAACATACAAGGCCATGTCAAACCCAGATTTGATGAATATGCTTCACCTCAAAAATCTAGATCCATCAGAGCCACAAGGGCGGGAGACTTAAACCTCGACACGGCTATTAATAGGACGTGCTGGAGGGATAGATTCATCACCCAAAGACTCCCTATGCTGTGGAATAAAATCCCGGTATATGTGAGGCAGAGCACCTCGCTGGCCTTGTTCAAGAGAAATCTTGACCAATGGATGGGAGATCGCAGATATACCCCAGGGATTACCTCAGTGTCACTGCTCAACAGAGGCACAGCAAAATAATGGGTATAGTTCCCCATACTAAAGGGGTGGCGTAAGCCACAAAACTATGGGCTAGGCTTGTAAATGCCCTCGGGCAGATAGCCTAGTATGAACCTATGAACCTATGAACCTAAAAGAATACAGGGAGTAAGTAACATGCCCAATGCAGACCTCCTCAAGGCCCTATCCCTATATTCTGTCTTCAGCAGGCTTTTGAGGAGAGCTCCACACCTGGCATACAAGGCATTGCCAGACCCTTCTTTGATGGACCGTCTTCATATCTACAAAACAGAGAGCACCAGAATTACTAATTCTAAAGACTTAAACCTTGCCTGTGATATAAACAGGACCTGCTGAAGAGACAGGTAAGTATTCCAGAGACTCCCCTTCTCTGGAACAGACTCCCCATCCATGTGAAGCAGAGTTCTTCCCTAACCTAATTCAAGTGTAACTTGGATAATTGAATGAGGATCAGGAATTCATCCCTGGTTTGGCACCTCTGTCTCTGATGGGCACAGGCACCCTGTAAATTACTCTCCCAGGTCTCTGCTTGTAAATGTTTCACCTCTCAAGCCCCTGCTTACAGTTTAAAAGGGTACCAGAACTTGTCAGGGATTTAGGATGCATGGCTTGGCTTAAAAAGGCCCTTGTGGTCATTAGCCTATTAAACAGCTATGAATCTATGATAATTACAACTGTGTGCGATCTAAGTGAGAGTAATAGGATAGTTTGTTTATTTTATTTTACATTTGTTGACCGGGATAGTCCGACTGTATATATGTCCATTTTCAGCAGAGGCCCAGGGAGAAAAGCTCCAAGATAATAATACACATTGAACATTTAGTAAATGCTAGTTTCAAGAAGATTAGTCATAAACAATACCAACATTTAGTACGTATAGTACTAACTTATTATAAAACACTTTACAAAACATAACATTATTTTCAAAGTTACACATACATAACATTACATTCAGGTTTAAGACACATTGAGCAGCAGTTATACAATTGACCCTTACTGAAATGGTGTGGTAGAAAAAAGTTAGAAGTAGTTGAAGTTAAGGCACCCAAGTAATAGAGAGGTCACTAGTTGGGGTTAATGCAAGGACATAACCAATGAGTTTTGAAGTATTTCTTGAGTTCGTTTTTGAATTGAGGTAGTGAGGGTTCTAGGGTCAAGTCAGAGTTGGCAAACAGAGAGTCCCCAGCTGAGTGGTTGGATTTGTTTGTTTGAACTAGGAGACTAGTGGATGATCGCAGTGGCCGGGTGCTGGTGTAGGGGCTGATAATATTTTTTAGTGCAGGTGTATTTTTTGGTTGGTAAAGGACCTTATGCACCACTATTAGCTGGTTGAACTACAGTAGGCTAGGCAGGTCAAGCCATCCTAGGTGATTTAGGTTGTGACAGTGGTGTGTCCGGTAGGCTGTGCCAGTAGCAAATCTGGCAATGTGGTTATAGCAGGATGATAGTTTATTAAGATCTGTTTTGTTTGAGTTGGAGAATAGAGGTGAGGCGTAGAGAAGAGTTGATAGTAGATGGGAACGGGCAATTGCAGTTCTAGCAAGTGGGGTAAGGAAAGGTTTGATTCTTAAAGAGAACCAAGTTTTTTATTAATGGTTTTGATAGTTTGATTGATATGTGCATCAAACTTCAGGTTATCAACTATTACACCCAGTAGTGGCCGTTTGGGCAGTTTTTCCATCTCTTTCAACTTTCTGGTTTAAAAGCCTGCATTTGCGCTTGTTTCCCACCTTTCCTGTAACTAGTCTAGTCCAGATACAGATATGCTGTATCCAGGACTGTTGTAAGCTTCTGAGCCCCGCAAGCCTTTCTGTGTTGGAGGGGAAGCCTTCTAGCTTATCAGTGGGAGTGGTAAGCACTATGTAGCCTATCTACCACAAAAGTGGTTTCTGGCCCAGAAATTGTAGTTTATTGGTCGTTGGCAGTTTCTCCATCTCTTTCAACGTTCTGGTTTAAAAGCCTGCATTTGCGCTTGATTCCCACCTTTCCTGTAACTAGTCTAGTCCAGATACAGATTTGCTGTATCCAGGACTGTTTGTAAGTTTCTGAGCCCCCCCCCCCCAACCTTTCTATGTTGGAGGGAAGCCTACTAGCTTATCAGTGGGAGTGGTAAGCACTAGGTAGCCTATCTACCACAAGAGTGGTTTCTGGCCAAGAAATTGTAGTTTACTGGCCGTTTGATAGTTTTTCCATCTCTTTCAACTTTCTGGTTTAAAAGCCCGCATTTGCAACTTGTTTCTCACCTTTCCTGTAACTAGTCTAGTCCAGATACAGATTTGCTGTATCCAGGACTGTTTGTAAGCTTCTGAGACCCCAAGCATTTCTGTGTTGGAGGGAAGCATTCTAGCTTATCAGTGGGAATGATAAGCACTAGGTAGCCTATCTACCACAAGGTCCAGGTACAGATTCTTAATTTTAGCACTTGAATTACTTATTCGTGCTCAGCACTTGTTCATAACTTGTTAGCACTAAATAAGCTACAAATTACTACAGCACTCAACCTTCCTCTTTATCTAGAGGAAGACAGTTTTTGTACTTACTTTCCACACTTGCTTAGAGAAAAACAGCTCTTATACTCACTTTCCTCACTTGTCTAGAGGAAAGTATTTTTTTATTCAGGCATGTCCAAGGGTTAGCTCCCAGTGTTCTCTCCTGTTTATCTGATGAATCTGGGCATCTTGGGACAATGTAGCAGTTGCCTCATGTACACAGACAACCCTCTCCTCCTACCACACAACACCACAACCTGTGAGAGATACACTTATCTATCCAAACTGGAGGTAAAGCTCTCTCCAACCAAGTCTGAACTTGACAGTCAAGAGGAGAAGGTAAACACTTGCACCACACCACACTCATCACATAGTCCCACTAAACCTGCACTACCAAAATCCACACATAGAAACACAAAAACATTCACGGAAGCTCTCAATAATAATCTGCTCAAGCAACAGAGACCTCCAAAGCAGAAACCCAAGCAACCTCCATCCCCCAACACAACCCAAATGACACATAGCCCACAGATTCAGTGTGCCACTCAACCACAGCCCATAAAGCAAAACAAGGTAGCCAACACACTAGTCATAGGTGACTCTATAGTCAGACACACTGATGTCCCACTCAGCAGGCTAGACAAGGAGAAGGCTAGTGCCAGCTGCCTGTTAGGTGCCAGGATCCGCCACATAATCCATGCCCTCAGATCACTCCACAACAAATACAAATATGACTTTGTCATTGTCCATGTTGGTGTGAATGACCTGAGACATACCTCCCTGGACTACATGAAGAGAGACATGGAAGAGCTTTCCGATCTTGTAGCCCAGGCAGTTATGACCCTAGCCCTGAGTAGCATCTTGCCATCGCTTAGAATGATACTGCAGTACAAGGAAAAATGATTGACTTCAACAACTGGCTAAGCTTCTGGTGTCATTCTAAGGGGATCCAGTATCTGTCTGCCTGGGACGACATGCAGACCACGATGCTTTGCCAGAGATGGCCTGCACCTGTCACCCCTGGTATTCCGGATACTGGCTAAGGCTCTTGCTGCCCCTATAGTGCCTTTTTTGGGCAAGGTTCAAATGACAAATTCACCACTGTAACAGGAAAACGCAAGCAAAAACTGAGGGTAATGCTATTCAATGCTAGACGTCTAAACCTCAAAGTGCACTCTCTCGAGGCACTCCTTAAAATGGAGAATATTGATATTTGTGCAGTGACTGAGACCTTGTTCAAGGCTCTAGAGAGCACCCCTGCATTACCAGGCTATAACTCATACCACACTTTTCGGCCACCTAACCTGGACCGGAACACCAAAGGTGGAGGTGTGTCCATATTCATTAAGGATATCCACACCTCCAGGCTAGTTGCTCAGCATAATGCATCCGAGGTTATCCAAGTGCAACTAACTCTGGGCAAAACTGGAATCCAAATTGTAGCTTGCTACATATCCCACACCATGCCCTAGGATTCCCACTCCTCTTTTCTTGATGTACTGGGAAATATTAGGGTTCAACCAAACACACTAATAATGGGCGATTTCAACTATCCCACCATTAACTGGAAAAACTATTCATGTACCAACTCCTTCGCTCAACGCTTTCTAGAATTCATAAATTCCAATGCCCTGGATCAACTTATCCACACCCCCACCAGGGGAACAGTATCCTAGACCTAGTCATTACTAACATGAGTGACCGGTGTTCCACACCTGACGTCAACTCCTCGTTGGTCAGATCTGACCATAAGCTAATCACCCTAGATATCCACATCCTGCCCCCATACCCCATTAAGGAAATCATGATAAAAATGTTCTCCAAAGCCAACTTCATGCTTCTTAAGACAGAAGTGGCGAACTTCATGACACCCATGCAGATGGAAAATACAGTTACGACTGCTGAATCCTACACAGATGCACTCTATAAGCACATACACAAGTGCATGGATCGTGCTGTCACAAACAGAACCAGGAAGCTATCCTCCAAAAAAAGGAAGCCAATCTGGTGGTCTCCTGCCATAAACAAGCTCTACAACAGAAGTAAGAAACTTGCAAAAGAGTAAAATCTCATGAGTGGAGGAGTTCCCTGGTCAGCCTCAGTAAGGAGCTGAGATCCCTTATAAGATCCTCCAAAGATAGCTACAAAAACAAAATCACCACTGATTCTTGGGTCAACCACAAAGCATTCTATAGCTATGTCAATAATCTCAATGGCAACACCCAGGTCTGCTCTGAGTTACAACACAACTGCATGAAAATTAACGAACCAACTGATATTGCTAATGTCCTGGTAGATAGGTTCAGTGCTAACTTTACCCACCTCAATCCCCGTAAAGGGCCCATATCTATACAGGAATAATGCAGAGTCCCTGTAATCACAACTACACAGGTAAAAGCTGCACTCTCTAAAGCCAAAAACACAGCATCCATGGGACCGGACAACATCCCAGGCTGCATTTTACACGAACTGGCTCCCCACCTAAGCACCATGTTCAATCATAGTCTCACATCAGGCTTTGTGCCCACTGAATGCCACATAGCAACAGTTATCCCACTCCACAAAGGGGGTGCCACCATTGATCCCAGGAACTATCGCCCTATTAGCCTGATGAGCCTGGTCTGTAAGGCCTTGGAACGTATCATCATGGAACTCATAAACAAAGACATTGTTAACCTCCAAACTCTGGACCCCACCCAGTTCAGGTTTGTGAAAGGCAGATCATGCCTCCTGAACATGATCGACTTCCATGAGGCAGTCACCAAAGCTGTAGATGAGGGTAAGGTGGTTCACATAGCCTATCTTGACCTCGACAAGGCTTTCGACACCATCCCCATTCTGGAATTATAGCTAAACTCACTAAACTAGGTATAAATTGCTATGTCACAAGATGGGTTGCCAATTTGCTCATTGACAGAACCCACACTGTAAAAGTTGCAGACTCCAAATCCGACTTCAAGCCAGTGACAAGTGGAGTACTACAGGGTTCAGTCCTGGGACCTCTCCTGTTTGGTATCTACTTCTCTGAAGTACAGGCTAACACAGAAGGCCTTTGGCTAACGAAATTCACAGATGTCTGCAAACTAGGAGCCATAGTTGAGTCCCCAAATGATGTGGACATCCTACACAAGGGGCCTCACTGAGACAGATGCCTGGTGTCAGAGCCATGGTTTCAAGCTCAATGCCAAAAAGTGCATTGTCATCCCCTTTGGTAAAAACTCTGTACCCATGAACTACCACATAGGCGGTAGTGTACTCAATGCCGAATGTGTGATAAGAGACCTGGGAACCCAGGTGGACAGTAGTCTCTCCTTTGATAATCACATTGCCACAGTAGTCAGTAAATCCTTCTACGTGGCACACCTCATCACAAAAGGGTTCTCATCCTGGAAAAAAGAGGTCATTGTTCCCCTCTACTCGAAACTCATTAGGCCCATTATAGAGTACAATGCCCCTTTTGGAATGTACCTCACAAGATATCTGCAGCAGCTGGAAAGGCCACAGAAGTACCTCACAAAGAGGATTACTAGCCTCAAACAGATGCCCTACACTGACCATCTCAAAAAACTCCAGCTTTACTCCGTAGCATATCGCCTACTCCGAGGTGATCTCTGCCTAACATATAAAGCTACATCAAACCCAGAGCTGTTGGACATGCTACACCTAAAGAAATCCCAATCCCTCCAAGCTACATGCTGTAGGGACCTAAACCTTGTCACCACAATAAATAGAACATGCTGGAGGGACAGATTCCTGTCCCAGAGACTTCCCATACCCTGGAACAAGCTACCCATCTATGTCAAGCAAAGTTCCTCATTAGCACTCTTCAAGAAAAATCTTGATAAGTGGATGGGAAATAGGAAATACACCCCGGGGATCACTTCGATGTCTCTGCTCGATAGGGGCACAGGAAAGTTACTTTCTTGGGTGGCGTAAGCCAGGGAACCTTGTTGGCTAGGCTTACTTAGGCCCTTGGGCCGATAGCCTAGTACCTACCTATGAACCAGCAAGATAAGCGATTTGTGTACACCCACAAGGCTTGAACAGATGGTTTAAAAGGCACATTATCTATTTTAGACTGTTGTAAACATTGTTCAGTGTTGCCTAATGTTAGACACTTCTCTGTATTATGATCAAATCTTTGGGCAAATCAATCTGGATGACTCTCATAAAAGGCTTAGTACGTTCAGTACCTTCTTGAGCAAAGTCAGATTTCTAAGGTTACCTTTTAAGTGTTTTTTTCACATTCCAGAGAGCTGCAGCAGAAATAATTGAGGGCCAGGATGGTATGGTCAGTTTAACAGATTTTCTACCTGCTTAGGGAAAGTTGCAGATCAGAAGCATGACACAGAGGTAATTAAGCTGTTAGACAGGCCTGAAGCTGAATAAGAATAATTGTCAAATATTTCTCATCTCAAGTGAATGAGCCAGATTTCAATGTTGAAAAGTCTGAAGCCACATTTGGAAAATGTCAGTGTTGTACTCAGTATGTGAAAAATGCAAGGCAAATCAACTTATATTGATTTCCTGGAATATCCAATGTCTGTAAGATTTTATACGTAACTTGGCAGATATTGCCATTAAGGAAGCTGCTAGAGTATGATGTGG